>NW_024732867.1:1279410-1405097 GCF_018991925.1 Homarus americanus | reverse complement strand
TCCTCCATTCTTATGTTCTTTTGTTCTTATGTTTAAGCCAGTGAAAACAACGCAACAGTAGCAGCTGGGAATCGTACCCAAGTTAACCTTCACACAGTGAGGTCCAGGTACCAAGTGATAACTGCCATGAGGCCAACAACAAGCAGGGATGAGTTAATCCGGCCATGATAGGAAGCCTGGGACCTCACCTGACTGTGCACCACATGGTGAGGTCCTGTGACACCACCCTGTGGTGCCCCATGACGTTACGACACCATGTAGTGAATGAGTTGCTACAGCATCATGTGAGGTCCCTCATAACACCATCTGTGAAATTACTACACCACCTGTTTGCTGTTCAACACCTCACTGCATGTATCTACGTGACCTCCATAAACACAAGTCTGTATTTTCGCTATGTTCTTTTCCTTTCTCTAATGAAAGCTTTTGTTAACTCCCCTCCTCCATGTATTTCTATGTAATAAGTCATTTATGTCCACTGTACATTTTCAGCCTTCGAGCTGTCGAATTTTTCAATAAACAGTTAATTATTTATTATTTTTATTATTATTATTATTATTATTACACACACACACACACACACATTCTCTTACACTGAAAATTAATTTTGAATAGAGAGGAATATAAATATTGAGCTTGTGTATGATTACATAAATGGAGAAACAGTGAGGTCAAGGTGAATGAGACTAAGGCATATAACAAGATAATCTAACTCCATAAATGCAGAATCCCAAGACGAAAAATAAATATTAGAATTCCATTACATGTATAATAAACAGTAAATGGTGGTGAAGGATGGGGATGTGTAGAGGATACGTGGAGGGATAACTGGAAGGCAGATAACAAATATAATTAATGAGAATGACTTACATGGGATTAACCACAGAAGGAGGTCCAAGAAAGCGAAAAGGTGGAGCAGATAAATAAGGGAGTTGGGTGTAGGAGGAGAGCAAGTTAGTATGCAGAGTCATGCTCAGGTTGCCTCTCAGGGTCGACTTACTCTATAAACAAAGTGATATAATTTTAGGATGTCATCACGTCAAAAGTTTATCCTTTATTGAATAGTTTTCCTCTTAAACAAGTTTACACAGGAGTTCATGTATTGCTTTGATGATAAAATAAATATTTATAACACCTATAGAAATTCATTATAAGAATTTATGAGCACTCCAGCACGATTTTACGATGAAAATTTATCGCAAAAAACAATCTCTATATCACAAACCAATATTTCGATAGTTTTAGTTAAATAAAGTCAGAGTCACAGCAAGATAAAAAAAAAAAATATTCGTTCAATAAAGACATGGATTTTGAGCTAAAATGAAATCAAAGTGTTTAAGTCCGTCACAATTATGAATAAACACTCAGCGTGGACAAGAGGAATGGTTTGTACTGCGACGTTGAGAGATCAAGTAAGCGCCAATGACTTAAAGTGTTTCACCGTTGGATCAGAGCTTTCTATCAAAATTACCAAGCTGTTTATCCCCCTAAGCCTCGTTAAGAGAAATTGCATATCTATTATCGACATGTAAACCACATTTGCGAAGTACAAATATTTCATCATAAAACTCCTGAAGTGTCGAGCAAGTCACAATACCCAGGAGCGGCTGGTATAGTAGACTGGGGTATGTAGCGCAAGATCCAAACTCCAGAGATATGTCGCTGCCCATGAGTCAATTCTGGGAATTCTAAATCTAATATCCACCATCAGCCAGTTGTCAAAGTGTGTCTTGAAGAAGAACTCGTAGAAACTTTTACTAAATAAATCAGATGTGTTTAGACAGGTTCACAACGTCAATTGTTGTTGGTGGAAAAATTGGGAGTATAAGGTGAGGAGACAGGTGGTGTAGGGTGTGGAGACAGGTGGTGTAGGGTGTGGGAGACAGGCGGTGTAGGGTGAGGAGACAAGTGGTGTGGGATGAGGGAGACCAGAGGTGTAGGGTGTGGAGACAGGTGGTGTAGGTGGAGGAGACAGGTGGTGTAGGGTGGGGACAAATTGGTGTGGGGTGAGGAGACAGGTGGTGTAAGGTGTGAGAACAGATGGTGTAAGGTTAGGAGACAGGTGGTGTAGAGGTGTGGAGACAGGTGGTGTATGGTGTGGAGACAGGTGGTGTAGGTGTGGAACACAGGTGGTGTGAGGTGTGGAGACAGGTGGTGTAGGGTGTGGAGACAGGTGGTGTGATGTGGGAGACAGGTGGTGTAGGGTGTGGAGACACAGGTGGTGTAAGGTGTGGAGACAGGTGGTGTAGGGTGTGGAGACAGGTGGTGTAGGGTGTGGAGACAGGTGGTGTAAGGTGGAGAACACAGGTGGTGTAAGGTGTGGAGACAGGTGGTGTAGGGTGAGGGAGACAGGTGGTGTAAGGTGTGGAGACAGATGGTGGAGTTGGAGACAGGTGGTGTAGAGTGTGGAGACAGGTGGTGTGGTGTGAGACAGGTGGTGTGGGTGTGGAGACACAGGTGGTGTAGGGTGCGGAGACAGGTGGTGTAAGGTGTGGAGACAGGTGGTGTAGGGTGCGGAGAAAGGTGGTGTAGGGTGTGGAGACAGGTGGTGTAGGGTGTGGAGACAGGTGGTGTAGGGTGTGGAGACACAGGTGGTGTAACGTGTGTAGACAGGTGGTGTAAGGTGTGGAACACAGTTGGTGTAGGGTGCGGAGACAGGTGGTGTAGGTGTGGAGACAGGTGGTGTAGGGTGCGGAGAAAGGTGGTGTAGGGTGTGGAGACAGGTGGTGTGGGGTTGGAGACACAGGTGGTGTAGGGTGTGGAGACAGATGGTGTAGGATGTGGGAGACACAGGTGGTGTAAGGTGTGGAACACAGTTGGTGTGGGGTGTGGAGAGACAGGTGGTGTAAGGTGTGGGAACACAGTTGGTGTAGGGTGTGGAGACAGGTGGTGTAAGGTGTGGGGCACAGTTGGTGTAGAGGTGTGGGAGACAGGTGGTGTAAGGTGTGGAGACAGGTGGTGTAGGATGTGGAGACAGGTGGTGTAAGGTGTGGAACACAGTTGGTGTAGGGTGTGGAGACAGGTGGTGTAGGGTGTGGGGACAGGTGGGTGTAAGGTGTGGAGACAGGTGGTGTAGGGTGTGGAGGAGACAGGTGGTGTAGGGTGTGGAGACACGGTGGTGTAAGGTGTGGAGACAGGTGGTGTAGGGTGTGGAGACACAGTTGGTGTAGGGATGTGGAGACAGGTGGTGTGGGGTGTGGAGACAGGTGGGGTGTAGGTGTGAGACAGGTGGTGTAGGGTGTGGGGACACAGTTGGTGTAGGTGTGGAGACAGGTGGTGTAGGGTGCGGAGAAGGGTGGTGTAGGGTGTGGGAGACAGGTGGTGTAGGGTGTGGAGACACAGGTGGTGTAGGGTGTGGAGACAGGTGGTGTAGGATGTGAAGATACATATGATGTGGGGTGTGGAGACAGGTGGTGTAGGGTGTGGAGACAGGTGGTGTAAGGTGAGACACAGTTGGTGTAGGGTGTGGGAGACAGGTGGTGTAAGGTGTGGAGACAGGTGGTGTAAGGTGTGGGAGGTGGTGGGTGTGGAGACAGGTGGTGTAGGGTGTGGGAGACAGGTGGTGTAGTGTGGGAGCTGAGTGGTGTAGGTGAGAGACAGGTGGTGTAGGGTGTGGGAGCAAGGTGGTGTAGGGTGTGGGAGACACAGGTGGGTGTAAGGTGTGGAGACAGGTGGTGTAAGGTGTGGAGACACAGTTGGTGTAGGTGTGTGGAGACAGGTGGTGTAGGGTGTGGAGACAGGTGGTGGAGTGTGGGAGACAGGTGGTGTAGGGTGTGGGGACACAGTTGGTGTAGGTGTGGAGACAGGTGGTGTAGGGTGTGGAGAAGGTGGTGTAGGGTGTGGAGACAGGTGGTGTAGGGTGTGGAGACACAGGTGGTGTAGGGTGTGGAGACAGGTGGTGTAAGATGTGAGAAGATACATATGGTGTAGGGTGTGGAGACAGGTGGTGGGGTGTGGGGCAGGTGGTGTAAGGTGTGGAGACAGGTGGTGTAAGGTGTGGGAGACAAAGTTGGTGAGGTGTGGGGAGACAGGTGGTGTAGGGTGTGGGAGACAGGTGGTGTAGGGTGTGGAGACAGGTGGTGTAAGGTGTGACAGGTGGTGGGTGTGGAGACAGGTGGTGTAGGCAGTGGAGAAGGTGGGTGTAGGGTGTGGAGACAGGTGGTGTAGGGTGTAGAGACACAGGTGGTGTAGGGTGTGGAGACAGGTGGTGTGGGGTGTGGGACAGGTGTTGTACAGTGTGGAGACAGGTGATGTGTAGGGGTGTGGAGACAGGTGGTGTAGAGTGGGGGACACAGTTGGTGTAGGTGTGGAGACAAGTGGTGTAAGGTGTGGAGACAGGTGGTGTATGGTGTGGGGACACAGTTGGTGTAAGGTGTGGAGACAGGTGGTGTAGGGTGTGGGGACACAGGTGGTGTAAGGTGTCAGAGACAGGTGGTGTAAGGTGTGGAGACACAGGTGGTGTAAGGTGTGGAGACAGGTGGTGTAGGGTGCGGAAACAGGTGGTGTGGGGTGTGGAGAGAGTTGGTGTGCAGTGTGGGGACAGGTGGTGGAGGGTGTGGAGACAGTTGGTAGAAGGGGTGGAGACAGGTGGTGTAGGGTGTGGAGACAGGTGGTATAAGGTGGGAAGAGACAGGTGGTGTAGGGTGTGGGAGACAGGTGGTGAGGGTGTGGGGAGACAGGTGGTGTAGGGTGTGGAGACAGGTGGTGTAGGGTGTGGGGCAGGTGGTGTAGGGTGTGGAGACAGGTGGTGTAGGGTGTGGGACAGGTGGTGTAGGGTGTGGGGCAGGTGGTGTAGGGTGTGGAGACTGGTGGTGTAAGGAGGTGTGAGACAGGTGGTGGGGTGTGGAGACAGGTGGTGTAGGGGTGTGGAGACAGGTGGTGTAGGGTGTGGAGACTGGAGGTGTAGGGTGTGGAGACAGGTGGTGTGGTGTGGAGACAGGTGGTGTAAAGGTGTGGAGAGACAGGTGGTATGGTGGGAGACAGGTGGTATGGGTGGGGAGACAGGTGGTGTGGGGTGTGAGACAGGTGGTGAGGAGGGGTGGGAGACAGGTGGTGTAGGGTGTGGGGAGACAGGTGGTATAAGGTGGGAGACACAGGTGGTCTAGGGTGTGGAGACAGGTGGTGTGGGTGTGAGACAGGTGGTGTGGGTGTGAGACAGGTGGTGTAGGGTGTGGAGACAGGTGGTGTAGGGTGTGGAGACAGGTGGTGTGGGGGGTGTGGAGACAGGTGGTGTAGGGTGTGGAGACTGGTGGTGTGGGGTGTGGGAGACTGGTGGTGTAGAGTGTGGAGACAGGTGGTGTAAGGTGTGGAGACAGGTGGGTGTAGGGTGTGTGTGGAGCAGGTGGTGTAGAGTGTGGGAGACAGGTGGTGTGGGGTGTGGGGATAGGGTGGTGTAGAGTGTGGACAGGTGGTGTATGGTGTGGAGACAGGTGGTGTAGGGTGTGGGAGACAGGTGGTGTAGGGTGTGGACAGGTGGGTGTAGAGTGTGAGACAGGTGGTGGGGTGTGAGACAGGTGGTGTAAGTGTGGGGAGACTGGTGGTGTAGGGTGTGAGACAGGTGGTGTAGGGTGTGGAGACAGGTGGTGTAAGGTGTGGAGACAGGTGGTGTAAGGTGTGGAGACAGGTGGTGTAGGGTGTGGGAGACAGGTGGTGTAAGGTGTGGAGACAGGTGGTGTAGGTGTGGAGACTGGTGGTGTAAGGTGTGGAGACAGGTGGTGTAGGTGTGGAGACAGGTGGTGTAAGGTGTGGGGACAGGTGGTGTAAGGTGTGGAGACAGGTGGTGTAGGTGTGGAGACAGGTGGTGTAGGGTGTGGAGACAGGTGGTGTAGGGTGTGGAGACAGGTGGTGTAGGGTGTGGAGACTGGTGGTGTAGGGTGTGGAGACAGGTGGTGTAGGTGTGGAGACAGGTGGGTGGTGTAGAGTGTGGAGACAGGTGGTGTATGGTGTGGAGACAGGTGGTGTATGGTGTGGAGACAGGTGGTGTAGTGTGTGGAGACTGGTGGTGTGGATGGGAGACAGGTGGTGTAGGGTGTGGAGACAGGTGGTATGGTGTGGGAGACACAGGTGGCGTATGGTGTGGAGACAGGTGGTGTATGGTGTGGAGAGGTGGTGTATGGTGTGGAGACTGGTGGTGTAGGGTGTGGAGACAGGTTGTGTAAGGTGTGGAGAGACAGTTGGTGTAAGATGTGGGGAGACAGGTGGTGTATGGTGTGGAGAGACAGTTGGTGTAAGGTGTGGGAGACAGGTGGTGTAGGGTGTGGGGAACACAGTTGGTGCAGTGTGGAGACAGGTGGTGAGGGTGTGGAGACAGGTGGTGTAGGGTGTGAGACAGGTGGTGTAATGTGTGGAGACAGGTGGTGTAGGGTGTGGAGACAGGGTGGTATAGGGTGGGGAGACACAGGTGGTGTAGGGTGTGGAGACAGGTGGTGTATGGTGTGGAGACAGGTGGTGTGGGGTGTGGGAGACAGGTGGTGTAGGGTGTGGAGACAGGTGGTATAGGGTGGGGAGACACAGGTGGTGTAGGGTGTGGAGACAGGTGGTGTAGGGTGGGGAGACACAGGTGGTGCAGGGTGTGGAGACAGGTGGTGTAGAGTGTGGAGAACAGGTGGTGTATGGTGTGGAGCAGGTGGTGTAGGTGTGGGGGGACAGGTGGTGTAGGGTGTGGAGACAGGTGGTGTGGGTGTGGAGACAGGTGGTGGGGTGGGGAAGACAGGTGGTGTAGGGTGTGGAACAGGTGGTGTAGGGTGTGGAGACAGGTGGTATAGGGTGGGAGACAGGTGGTGTAGGGTGTGGAGACAGGTGGTATGGGGTGGTAGGAGACAGGTGGTGTAGGGTGGGGAGACAGGTGGTGTGGGGTGTGGAGACAGGTGGTGTAAGGTGTGGAGACACAGGTGGTGGTGTAGGGTGTGAGACAGGTGGTATAGGGTGTGGAGACAGGTGGTATAGGGTGGGGAGCACAGGTGGTGTAGGGTGGAGACACAGTGGTGTAAGGTGTGGGAACACAGGTGGTGTAGGGTGTGGAGACACAGGTGGTGTAGGGTGTGGAGACAGGTGGTGTAGGGTGTGGGAGACAGGTGATGGGTGTGGGAGACAGTTGGTGTGGGTGTGGAGACAGGTGGTGTGGGGTGTGGAGACAGGTGGTGTGGGGTGTGGGACAGGTGGTGAGGGTGTGTGGAGACAGGTGGTGTAGGGGTGTGGAGACAGGTGGTGTGGGGTGTGGAGACAGGTGGTGTGGGGTGTGGAGACAGGTGTGTAGGGTGTGGAGACAGGTGGTGTAGAGGTGTGGAGGCAGGTTGGTGTAGGGTGTGGAGACAGGTGGTGTAGGTGTGGAGACAGGTGGTGTGCGGTGTGGAGACAGGTGGTGTAGGGTGGGAAGACAGGTGGTGTAGAGTGTGGGGACACAGGTAGTGTGGGTGTGGAGACAGGTGGTGTAGGGTGTGGAGACAGGTGGTGGGGTGTGGAGACAGGTGGTGTATGGTGTGGAGACAGGTGGTGTGGGGGTGTGGGAGACAGGTTGGAGTGTAGGGTGTGGAGACAGGTGGTGTGGGGAGTGTGGAGACAGGTGGTGTATGGTGTGGAGACAGGTGGTGTATGGTGTGGGAGACAGGTGGTGTGGGGTGTGGGAGACAGGTGGTGTAGGGTGTGGAGACAGGTGGTATAGGGTGGGGAGACACAGGTGGTGTATGGTGTGGAGACAGGTGTGGGGTGTGGAGACAGGTGGTGTAGGTTGGGAGCATGTGGTGTAGGGTGTGAGACAGGTGGTGTAGGCAGGAGACAGGTGGTGTGATGTGTGGAGACAGGTGGTGTAAGGTGTGGGAGACAGGTGGTGTAGGGTGTGGGAGACACAGGTGGTGTGGGTGTGGAGACACGTGTGGTGGTGGGTGTGGAGACAGGGTGGTGTGGTGTGGAGACAGGGTGGTGTGTAGGGTGTGGAGACAGGTGGTGTGGTGTGTGGGAGACAGGTGGTGTGGGGTGTGTGGGAGACAGGTGGTGTGGGTGTGGAGACACAGGTGGGGTTGTGGTGTGTGGAGACAGGTGGTGTATGGTGTGTGGAGACAGGTGGTGTAGGGTGTGAGACAGGTGGTGTGTGGGTGTGGAGACAGGTGGTGTGGGTGTGGAGACAGGTGTGTGGGTGTGGGACAGGTGGTGTAGAGTGTGGAGACAGGTGGTGTGGAGTGTGGGAACACAGTGGTGTGGGTGTGGAGACAGGTGGTGTAGGGTGTGGAGACACAGGTGGTGTAGGGTGTGGGAGACAGGTAGTGTAGGGTGTGGGGACAGGTGGTGTAAAGGGTGTGGGCTGGTGGTGTGGGTGTGGAGACAGGTGGTGTAGGGTGTGGAGACAGGTGGTATGGTGTGGGAAGACACAGGTGGTGTGGGGTGTAGAGACAAAGAAGGTGTAGGGTGTGGAGACAAATTAGGTGTAGGGTGTGGAGACTCAGGAGGTAGAGACGGGGCGGCAGACGGGCACAACAAAGCCAAACTGGATCCCAGGAGAAATCACACCAGTACCCGTAACGGCCGGAATTACTTGTACAAGGAGGACTACAAGGTAATCTTTGCCGTCGTTGAACACATTGTTGCACGCGCAACAATGTCTTCCAGTAAGTCTTAATTAACTGACCACACCGCAGGGATACTCAGGTTTTAATGCTACTCTTGAAATTGAATACAAGCTTCCTGCACCAGCTAGCGGCATCCCTTGCGCTCAGTACTCTATTATCGCCTTGAATAAAACATGAATTGGTCCAGCGTCTACCTAATAACTTTCTTTGTGAGGATTGGCATAGGAAAGAAAGTTTGTATGACTATATATATATATATATATATATATATATATATTTCATAAGCCCATAAATAGCACGGATTTCTACATATAATCAACAACCTCATCCCGCCAGGATTGGAACCCACGATCTTATGTGTGAGACTGGGGAACGTTACCTCTTACACCACTAGGACACAAAATGCAATCCTAGACTTTGTTATATTTCACACAAGGCCTGTTCATCGAGCTTATGGCGCCGTGAACCTCCAAGGGGATTGCCCGTGCCACTTAAGTGATCAGAGAGTAGCGTTTTACCAAATGCGGCTTCGAAACACTAGGTTCCATATATATTTCATTAGCCCATAAAACGCGCGGACTTGTACTTATATATATGGAACCTCGTGTTTCCAAGCCAGATTTGGTAAAACGCTACTAACTTAAATCCATAGCAACAGATTTAAGTTGGATAAGTTTAGGTTTAGGAGGGAGATAGGAAGGAACTGGTTCCCAAATAGGGTGGTAGACGAGTGGAACAAGCTTAGCAACTTTGTAGTATGTCTTGGAAGGCTGGAAAGTTTTAAAAGGAGGCTAGATATATTCCTGGATGATAGAGAGAGGTAGTAACTCTCGACAGGAGCTGCCATGCACAGGCCAACCGGCCTATTGCAGACTTCTTATTTTTTTATGTTATTATGTTCTTATGTGGGCCCCAGTGGGACGGCGCATAGGCCCACTGGCTTGTGGACACGCCTCCTAACCAATGCCTCGTTGACTTGCAGATTAACCTTGGTAGGTGGGGCCCCACATCATGCAAACATGCTTACAGAGCTCTAGTAAAACTCCAACGGCGTTATACTGTAGGTGGAAGAGGTGACCAACGTGGGAATCCAACGATTACACTGGCGGATGAAGGCAATATAAGATGCACAAGCTATTAAGGCGAAACCCAACAAACTGGGCTATCGGCAGTCCATTGACAACTCACCCTCTCCCCAGTCGTTGCAACTATTTGCACCACTGGATCAGGAAAGGGAGAGCTAAGATGTATGGTTGCAGCCTGAGCTCCTGCCTCACCGCATAAATCAACTCACGTGCAACCATCAACCAGCTCATCATCCTCAAACCCTTATCCCCCCAAAAGTCCTATGGCGACAGACCAGTGGTAGTACCTCAAACAGGGAAGATATTGGAAGCATAATGTGTTGTCTATGGTAGACCCTGCTGCCATATGGCATCACAAAAATAGTGACCAAGTCCCAGGTTGCTGATCTGACTTACTGCCTCATTTACACACAATTGCAGGATCTCAATTGTTTCTCTTACTATTGACAACACAACATGCTGTGTATCGTTTCTCTCTTTATATTTAGTTTTTCGCCTGTGTATTTATTTATGATTATTATTAGTAGTATTTTTAGTTTTTGGTCATAATTTTTATCTATTTAAATTTATTATTATTATTATTATTATTATTATTATTATTATTATTATTATTATTATTATTATTATTATTATATTTTCGCCCCCCAGACCCCGATGTGGGTCAGTAACCTGTGCTCGGGTGGGCTAATCCCCGTAAAAAAAAAAAAAAAATCTCAGCCAAACTCTGCACAGGGGCAGCATAGACGGTTCCAACTCTATCCCTCATACCCCTGCTCCTTCTACTGAACCTATGCACTTTCCTATAATCTCCATAAACAGTGTTGCCGGTGTGTTATCCAGGTTGGATGTGAATGAGGCGCATGGACCGGACGGAATACCCCCCCGTGTTCTGAGGGAGTGTGCTGAAGCTCTGGCTCTGTGATTGCTCGCCTCTTTCGCCTCTGCCTCAAAATCCAAACTTTTCCTTCTTCTTGGAAGCATGCCTCGGTTCAGCCATTCCCGAAGAAGGGTGACCATTCCAATCTCTCTAACTATCGTCCCATTGCCCTAACTTCATCTCTCTCTAAGATTTTCGAAACTATCTTGAACTCCCATTTTCTTCACCATTATGGCTTTCGCCAGACGAGATCTACTGGCGATCTGCTCTCCTACTGCACCCATATGTGGTCATCCTCTCTTAGGGATTATGGGGAAACTTTTGTCTTCGCCCTCGACATCTCCAAAGCATTTGACAGGGCATGGCACAAGTCTTTACTTTCTAAACTTCCCTCCTATGGTTTCTCTACCCCACTTTGTTTTCTAATCTCTAGCTTCCTTGAGAACCAATCCATGGCAGCTGTTGTCGAGGGCTCGATCTCTCGCTCTTTCTCTACCAATAGTGGTGTCCCACAGGGTTCTGTTCTTTCACCTACTCTCTTCCTTCGTTTTACCAATGATTTATTTCACACTATACTAATTCTATCCATTCTTACGCTGATGATTTACTCTTCACTCTTCTTAACATTTTCCCCTTCATCCTAACTCTCAAACTAGATCTGTTTCTAGAGATGATATTATTACATCTATCAATGCGGATCTGTGCAGCATCTCCGAATGCGGAGGTAGAAATTTGATTAAATTCAATACGAATAAAACTCAGTATTTACCAATTACACTTTCTAAATTAGATGATCTCCCACCAATTACATTGCAGGACGCTATCATTCTGCCAATTCTAAAATTGATATGCTAGGTCTCACCATTTCCTTTAATATGTCATGGAAGCCACACATCCTCAACATTGCTAAAGCTGCCTCCCGAAAGTTGGGAATGCTGTACAAATACCGTAGCTACTTCACTCCTGAGCAGTTGCCCTAATTTGGAGTACTACTCTATCTGGGGTGGCTCTTCTTCTGTCCAACTGTTAGATAGTGTGGAATCAAAGGAATTTCGTCTTATTAACGCTCCTCCTTTAGTTGACAATCTTTCTTCCGTTTCTTTTCGCCGCAAAGTTGCTTCACTCTCTCTCTTTTACAGGTACTTTAACGGGCAATGTTCGGTGGACCGCCGGCAAGGCCGTGTGCTCGTAACATACGTTTTGCCTGTGGTGCCCACCGTTTCTCTGTGGATGTCGGTCACACTAGAATAACCCGTTATAGTGCATTATCTTTCCTCACACAGCCAAACTGTGGAATGCTTCGCCTTCTTCTGTGTTTCCATACTCATGCAATCTGACTCACTTCAAAAAGATGATTGTCCGGCATCTTCGTGGTGTAGATTAATATAACCCTTTTCTTTTCTATTCATAATTTCTGTTTATTCTTAATTTTTCGCCCCCTGGGCCTCGTTGTGGGTCGTTCCACCTGTGCCGCATTGGGCTAATTCCCGTAAAAAAAAAATAAAGTAGCATTACAATCCAGTCCAGGTTGTGCGACTGAGCACCCCTTACCAGGAGTCACCCTGTCATGCCATATGGGGAGGGGGCTAGAAAAAGAGCCATAAATATAGCCTGCCTAAAGGGCCAACCTAACTGGGCAACCGCACCCAGTAAGGTCATCCTTATTCAGTAGAAAACATAATCACAAACACAGATCAAAGCAAAAACAAACTAAGCAACGTCTTACGGTCGCTGCATGGAATATCAGGACCCTTGTGGATACTGGCATAAATGAGCGTCCTGAAAGAAGAACCGTCCTTGTGGCAAAAGAGCTGTCTAGGTATAATATCTACATGGCAGCCATTAGTGATTCCCGGCTCCTAGACGAGGGTCGACTCATAAAACAGGTGCCTGGATATACTTTCTTCTGGAAGAGTAAGCCTGCTTCAGAGAGAAACCACATTTATGGAGTTGGCTCTACCATTCACCAATCCATCCTACATAGGCTAACTGAAATTCCTGTTGGGATCAACGAGTGCCTCATGACGCTTCGAGTCCCACTGAATCACTCACGTCATGCCTTCTTCATCAGTGCTTACGCCCCAACACTGGATGCAGAGGATGACATCACTGAAGCGTTTTATGCCAATCTTAAGAGAGTGCTAACCTCTATCCCCAGAGAAGATAAGGTTGTGCTCCTAAGTGACCTTAATGCCACAGTTGGAGAGATGCTGACATATGACAGGGAATCATACAGAGAAACGGGTAGGCAAGTGTAAACCCAACGGCCAACTCCTCCTCAGCAACACCTTGTTTAGGTAGGCCGACAAATTCAAGGGTTTTGGGCAACACCCACGATCCGAACATTGGCATCACATTGACTACATCATTGTCAGAGAAAGAGATCGCCGAGATGTCTTCCTCACCCGAGCCATGTGTGGCTCAGACCACTTTGATACAGATCATCGGTTCGTCAAAGGCAAACTCTCCCTTCATGTCGCCCATAAACAGTGAAGGCAACAAGCCTCCAGAAGAGGTTTTAACACTAAGCGTCTGAAGGATCCAGAGGTAGCACATGCCTTCAGGGAGCTGTTCAACGATGGGCTGATAAACAAACCAACAACAAACAATCAAAATCCCAGTGCTGAAACGTCTTTCATCAAAGCTGTTATCACAAAAACCTGCAACGAGACACCCGGCGTGATCAAAAGAAAATACCAGGATTGGTTTGATGAAAACGACCCAGAAATCGAAGTACTCGCTAATTAGTAATCGTGTTGCTCTCACTGTCCGGCAAAACTACCCTTCCACGAGAAGAAAACGGTGGTCCTGCGAAAACTTCGAAAACCAATGAACGAATGGTGGAAAAATAAAGCGCATAAAATGCAAAAAAATGTAGCACACAAGATGCGTGAATCTTTCAATTCCGCTTAAATTACTCATGGCACGACCCCCCCTTCACTCTTCCGACGAAGAAGGCATCTATCAGCGCTGGAAAAAGCACTGCCATTCGCTGCTCAACCGAAACAGAGATGAGAATGTTCTGGATACCCAGCAGGTCCCTCAGCATCCAGAGCTGACCCACCTCAGCTTTCCTCCATCTCTGGATAAAAAATAACAAAGCCACAGGGCTTAATGGAGGACCTCTGCTTAACAGCCAGCCTACTTTCTCTGGGCGAATATATGGGAAAAAGAGGAAATCCTTCAAGCTCTTAAAGATGCCTCCATCGTCAATATTTATAAGAACAAGGGAGACCGGTCAGAATGTGGCAACTACCGTGGGATTTCGCTGCTGCCCTGAGGCGAAAACTTACTCCCAGAACCTCAATATGGCTTTAGACCATCACGTGGTACCGCTGACATGATCTTTGCTGCCCGCCAGATACAGGAAAAGTACAGAGAACAGAAGCATGACTTTTACATGGCCTCCGTTGACCTTACTAAGGCATTCGACTCGGTCAACAGGGAAGGCCTCTGATAGATCCTCAGTCGTTTTTGCTGCCCGCCAAATTTCATTGCCATTGTGAGGCAACTCCACGACGGCATGAACGGCAGTGTCCTGTACAGAGGTACCCAGTCTGAGTTCTTCCCCATCCAAACGGGGGTAAAACAAGCATGTGTACTTGCACCAAATTTCTTTTCCATTTTCTTGGCTGCCTTCCTTATTCGTGCCAGTGCCAATTTAGGCGGCGGCTAAACATACAGTACCAGGACCTAATGAACGGAGTTTGCAATAAAAGACGACTGCAGGCAGGAACAACGGTATCGTCAGCTTCCATCACTGAACTTCAGTATGTAGACGACTTCACCTTCGTCGTTTACACTGAACGCGACCTACAGGAGAACCTAAACACCTTTGCAGATGCGTATGTACAATTCGGCCTTAAGGTGAATGCACGTAAGACTTAGATTCTCTTTCAGCCTGCCCCTGTTTTAACCACTCCTTCACCATTCATCCAACTTAACGGTACTACCCCCTCTAATGTTACCCATTTCCAGTACCATGGCTCCCACCTGTCCACCACCGCGGTCATCGATTAGAGATTCAACTTCAGATCAGATGTGCATCTCAAGCCTTTGGCAGATTCCGTAACCGTGTCTTCAGCTGTAGGGAGCTGAAATTATCTACAAAGTTTTACGTGTATCAACCAGTGGTCCTCCCCACCCTGCTACATGGCAGTGAGACTTGGATTGCATGCAGGAGGCACCTCAAAGCATTTGACAACTTTCACCAAAGTAGTCTACATTCCTTCCTCCGAGTTCGCTGGGAAAACAAAGAGAACGAATGACTGCATTCTCGCTGATACCAACTATAGGAGCTTCGAGGCTACCATTATCCATGAACAACTGCGTTGGACAAGCCATTTTACCTGCATGAACAACAGTACACTGCCAAAGTGGCTACTTTACAGTCACCTAACGAATGGTAAACGAAATGCTAGCAGACAACGGAAAAAGTATTAGGATAGTCTTTAGACAAACCTGAAAAAAGTGCTAAATCGACACCCCTCACCTGGGAGACGATTACTCCACACCGTAACGCTTGGAGGAGCACCACACAAGATGATGCTCAATACTTTCGAGTTAGCAAGACTGCAAACCGAGGCATACAAGCGCCGACGCCGGAAAGACGCTGCCGCCGCCCCTCCCGCACTAGATGTAGCCCTCCACACGTGCAACATCTGTGGATGATCCTGCTGATCCCGTATCGGCCTCGTGAGTCACCTCAGAGCTCAGCAACGAAAGTGACATTTTTAATAACTCATATAATTGTATTATAACCGGATGATCATCATATTCGATTCCGAGTTACAGCAAAATAGTAGTAGTAACGCGCTCGCGCGCGCGCGTGTGTGTGTGTGTGTGTGTGTGTGTATATGTGTGTGTATAACTGTATATGTGTGTGTGTGTGTGTGTGTGTGTGGACCCTTCTCACGACCATCACCTTTACCATAATCTACGTCACCAAGACCTTCATACACGCACCATAAAGTGCATCACCAGGACCATCATACACACACCATAACCTACGTCACCAAGACCTTAATCCATGCACCATAACATTAGGACAGGTCATGCATACACCATAACTAGGTCCAAAACCACAATACAGGCACAATAACTTACATCACAAGGACATACACACACCATAACATAAAGACCGTCATACACATACCATAACCTACATCACCAGGACCTTCATACACACACTATAACCTACGTAACCATGACCATCATACAGGGACCATAACATCAGGACCGTCATACACACACCATAACATCAGGACCGTCATACACAACCATAACATCAGGACCGCCATACACACACCATAACATCAGGGCCGTCATACACACACCATACCATCAGGACCGTCATACACACACCATAACATCATGGCCGTCATACACACCATAACATCAGGCCGTCATACACACCATAACATCAGGACCGTCATACACACACCATAACATCAGGACCGCCATACACACACCATAACACCAGGACCGTCATACACACCATAACATCAGGACCGTCATACACACACCATAACATCAGGACCGCCATACACACCATACCATCAGGACCGCCATACACACACCATAACATCAGGGACATACACACCATAACATCAGGACCGTCATACACACACCATAACATCAGGACCGTCATACACAACCATAACATCAGGACCGCCATACACACACCATAACATCAGGGCCGTCATACACACACCATAACATCAGGACCGCCATACACACACCATAACCCTCCATCAACACAAAATCATTTATTAAAAAGTCCAGGGTGAGTTAAGTGTCGCTGTCATGAAGCCACGCGGAATCCCTTATTATCATAGTGGCCTCGAATATACAATGGGAATTAAGCTGATTGACGCAATGGTTTTTTTTTTTTTTGTTAATTTCAACGAGGAATATTTGGAATAACTCGTATAGAACTGCTTCCTTTGAACTGTGATTTAACTATAATGTTTAATCTTTTTCACAAAGGCCAGAGCAGAGTGACTGACAAGAGCAAACAGAGCATGCGAACTGGAATGACACAGTGACGAACGGAGCAAAGATCTGTTGTTATTAGCTACTGTATAATTATGTGACATTTGGAAATTTATGGAAACATTTGCTAAATCCTCGAATAATGAAGTGGAGAATTATGACACGGTTCACTCATAGTTTTGAAAATGGAGGTAGCTGCTAAAGTGAACGTAGCTCGCTTCAAAAGTATCTTCACGATTCTGTATGAGACAATATGACACAACGGTCGAAGGATTTTGACAACCCTACCGAGACAACAGGAGTCGCGGTGTTACTAAATTTAAACCAACTTCAGAAGTCAGCTGACTCAGCTTCTTCACATTTTTCTACGCCGTTTAGCCACATATAAGTACAATGCTAAGTTTAAATATCCGGTAATTACATTTAGTTCTAAAATGGTGAGGTAAATACTTGGCGACCTGATCGGGATATCAAAGCCACAGTCTTAAATTTCAGAGAGCGTTGATACGTACTACAATAGTAGAGTGTTTGGCCACTGTAAGAGAGACCAGACTTGATATATGTAAGGTAGGTCAAACGTTGCACAGTGTGATCATTTTAACAACTCCCAATACAGGGCATATTAACTCCCTAAAATCCCTCCCTACATACAGTAGTGTATTTCTCTATGAGCATAATTACATGACACAACTTCACATATTTAGATGAAATTTGTTTTATTCTGTATTATTCAGATTGGTTATAAACCTAATTATGTCCAGGTTATATGTCCATATGAACTTGTTTTAGCTGCTTGGTTATGAAGTAACAAGAGGTGTATTATGGGTTCAGGTGCCTCTAGACTTATCATTATCCACCCTATGGAAACACCAAGTTCTTCTTCACTTGAACATCTGACTTCTAGATAATGAAAACATGATGCTAAAGGATCAAAATGGTTGTTTTTATTCTTTTCAATTTCAAAATCAATTTGCAGGTCAAAACTTGGAAGCCTTAGCATTACAATTAGACAGAAAACTTCCAAAAATTTCCAAATATTTTATTCTGACATGATGAAGGAACCTTCCTTTTGGGTTCTGGACTAATCCAGGAGGTACCCATACCGAGGCATATTATTTAATCCTGAGGGCATATACCCTTTTCATTTATGAATATCCTTTGTGACCTGTCTCCGGCAGACGGCGTCAACCAGATATGATATTGTTGGCTTTGCGAAGAAAATGTTTATGAAATACTATTCTTTACTAAGGTACTAACCACCTCTCGTGTTAAGGTAGGATAGAACCCTCTGATCTAACATTCTCTATAACTACTGGCTGTTTGTCCGATGTGTAAGACTTGTGATTACAAAAGTGCAAGCAATTGACTCATCAGTAACTAGGGAATTATCCGTAAACCGGAAATGACCCTTTTCATAGGTACTGTAATCATTGAACACATGCAGTACACATAATGTACTGTATATATAATAACTATACCGACACGGTACAATACTTTTAAATGAATGAAAATTAGCAATATGAAATAAATATAAGTACAATAATACGATTAAGCAACTACAAAACTACTGTACGTAAAGTAATTCCATTTACCTTAAATCCAGGTGCTGATATGCTCATTCACATTGTAAGTTTTCCATCTCACAGATAACATGTGGTCGCTGCTTCTTTATCACAGTAGATTTCAAGGGGCACTGAGCCTTTCACGTGTTCCTTTATACGAGCTCTGCCCTTCACTGTGTGTACGGTTGAGGTAACAAAAGCGTGGCGATAGTTTTCCTCCTTCACACTGCTTCATTAATTAAATTTTCTGCTATACATCTAATAATTTACGTTTACGAGCAGGTTCTACACTCTCGCTATCGCATGCCAGTCATTTTGCAGCACAATGAAGTTGATTTACGAAAGAATTTTGGAGATGTTAATTAGAGAATGCGCACTGTGGCGTTCTAACAACTTGACTAAGAGCAAAATGGCGCCTTACAGGACTACTTGTCTAGCCGCCTTACGCCTACTCTGCAAGTCTCTTCCACACTCAGCCGCACTACTTGACGTTCAAACGGATATTCGTCCGCAATCCCAAAATGGACTTTAGGGAGAGTATCCATAAAGTCGGAAATCCGCAACCCGGACAATGTCTTAGATATATATATATATATATATATATATATATATATATATATATATATATATATATATATATATATATATATTTTCATGTAAATCCACATGAAACGTGGATAAGATTCTTGATAAATCTTGTAGACATCTTCAGAGAAGATGTCCTCATTTACATTATCATATATATATATATATATATATATATATATATATATATATATATATATATATATATATATATATATATATATATATATATATATTACTGCATGCATTGTAAAGCAGATGTTAGGAATTCTCCCAGCAATGCGGGTGGTTGCATTAACAAGGTTCCATGCAAAGAGTGTAATATACTGTACTTTATTTGGGGGTAAACGGGCAAAGATCTCATTATAACTAAACTCAAACTTAAAATAACTAAACTTAAAATCTTATACTCTTTACGTTATGGACTCACTAGATTGTGCCTTGTTAAATGTGAACTTATATCATCTAAGTTTTAATCTAAGATGAATCACTGTGGCGGACATAGATGGGTCGCGGGTTGGGTTGTAGTGCGGGCAGACTCCGGGGCCACCAGGCGTGGGGTCGCCCTCCGTCGATGTCTTCCCCTCGTAAGTGGTCTGGGCTGTGAAGGTCGTCCAGGAGCTTGTCTCAAACCTTCTTCCCTAGGCGATGGAACCTGACGTTAAGGGCCTCTGTTTTATTTCTTAGGTGGATGGTTTCAACTGTCTCCTGGTAGCCGCTTGTTCAAAGCCCCACTCTGCCGGAGGCGAGACGGAGGTGAGAACTGAGAAGGCCCCTGCTGGTACGCCGTCGGTCAGCCACAACCCAGCCTTCACCATGGCTGTTACTTCACCCAGCTGTTCTATTCCTTCTCTGGTTGTGTACTCATCGGAGGCTCCCGGGGCTCGTGGACTAAGTCCCCGGTCACCTACTCCAGCTACTGCCACGTGATCATCACTTCCACCACTCCCTATCCACCGTCCGTGTCCTGTCGCCCGCCGGCGCCAAGTGAGGAAGCTGCCTTGGACCTTCCGACTGCTTCACTCGGACCTCGCCCTGAGGAGGGCGGATCACCGCGTTACCAGAACATTCTACAGTGCTGGTTAGAAGGAAGATTCATCTACAGCCGTAGGAAATAACTGTACTTTGTTTTATTGATTTATGTTTTGTTTTAGGAATTGTTTGATTCCAGTGCTGTTTATTGTTTGAGTGGTGGCAGAGTTAAAACTTTTGTGATTATTTCTTAGTAAAGAAATGTCTTCTCTTCCGGTTGTTTATTACCCCTTGGAAACCCATGGTTCTTGACTTTACTTTGATAAGATCCTGATTAGATTTGATATCCTACAGGCCAGGACTGTACAGTATTCAAATTGAATAATTTGGCCATTATGAAGCTTTGTAACCAGGTAAAAGGGTTGGGTGACTACTTAGTAACCTGAATATAGTGGACACCTGCTGTCCCTGTAGAATGTTGTCGGACCCGGAAATTGTCGGTACCTAAGATTTTTTTTTATGGAATTGTAATTCCTCAGGAGGCACATATATGGGATACAGGTTATGGCACTTTCCCAGCATTGAGCTACTCCCGTAATTTGCATAAAGCCAAGATGATCGTCGGCCACACTGGGCCATAAAGGAAAATGGTCATAACTATGGATAGGGATATGCTAGAAGGATGTTTGTGGTGTCTACACAGGGCCTTTCAGGTATAGTGCGTCACATGCTGGCACAAAGAAAAAGATAATACTCGGCAGACAACGTACCCCTGGACTTGCCATTCTGGATATATATATATATATATATATATATATATATATATATATATATATATATATATATATATATATATATATATATATATATATATATATATATATATATATATATGTATTTTATTTTATTTTATTTTATTTTTTTTTTTGCACTCCCTTACATCCTTGTGTAAGGCGAAGCGCAGAAGCGTTTACAGCGCCCAACAGGGAAGCATGCTAAGTTCATGCTTGCCTTTATGCCTCATGAGTTAAGGGCGTCGGAGCATGAAGCGTCAAGGACATAGAAGTCTGAAGAGTCAGTGGTTTATGTCATCAAGTTATTGGAAACTCCAACAACTCCCTGAATACGAATTCGCAACTTTCGACTTACAACAGGTACCTACTGTACTGCTAGGTGAACAGGAACTAATGGGGGCTAGGAAGTAAGTCCAAACAACTTCCACCGGCCCGGGAATTGAACCCGATTCTGGATATATGTCTGCTCTCCGAACTGATCAGCAGAAACACCGTTCCAGACACCCTCATTGAGGCTACATAAAGGTGCCCCAGCGAGAAGGTTCGTACTTGACTCTGCCGGAAGAGATGGCATCTACGGCATCTTACAAGATGATGTGACGCCATATTGCCAGTGTCGAGCAACAAAGAAGTACGGTACCATGTGCCCGAGACAACGCTGCTGAAGAAGCCAATCCCCTTTTCTCTCTGCCCGCACAAACTGATGCGCGATACGTGTCGGTTTGATGAGACAATCAAAACCTAGTCGACCAGTTGGAGATGCAGGTACCTTCTCCAGATATGTGGTGATATCGAATGAACGGTCACCCTCACGAAGATAGTCCCCCAACAAGACAAAACTGGTCATCCTCAACACTCTAGGCATTATTAATTGTTTTCCATGCTTTAAGAGACAAAAAGGTGAATCTTGGATATTACGAGACAGCACCTTGAATTGTAAACACAATAATGTATGTTATTAATTAAGCAGTATTCTTCTCAATTCATATGCATATTTCTTATCGTTGTACAGCCACAAAATCAATGAACTACATGGTGGCATTGATCAAATGGTCAAGATGTAAATGGATATATTTCATCTATGAATTATTTTCATGTTTGACTTAACAAGTAGAACTGTAAAATTTTTCAGTGAATAAATTTGTTACTTAGCAATAATGAAAATAATCTGGCACCTACTTGAAAACCATCCTTCTAGCATCACCATTTTTCTGTATGACCCAGTTTGGCCGACAGCCATCTTGGATTTATGCAAAATACCAGAGTTGCTCAGTGCTGGGAAGTGCCATCTCCTGGATCTGATATCTATGACCCCGAAGATTTCAATTCCATACAAAAATCTTCGGGCACCGACAATTTCCGGGTTCACATATATAATTGTCAAAGCATTCTACTAGTAACTAAACTACTAAGGACTTCACCTCACTTTCCTTTACTGTATAGTAGCCTTGTCGGTAATAACTTTTTAGTCTGTACTCACCCCTGAAGGTGTGAATTACACAAAAACGCTGGGAACTTCGTGCTTTCGTTTTTCCGATGTGGTTATGAGCATATACAGTACATGGATCACGCGCACCTACGGTGATATATTTGCGTATATATATATATATATATATATATATATATATATATATATATATATATATATATATATATATATATATATATATATATATATATATATATATATATATACACGCCAAGTGTTCAAGTGTTGAATTAAGCATGTTTCTTAAGTGTTTTTTATCTATAATTTGTATAAAATGGTTTAGTCCCGTAACATCCGCCACCTGTTGTAAACAAAGGATGGCGCGCTTCGCTTGGAACTTTAATACAGTGTTCTCGTCAGTTCACATTTGTTATGGCCCTCACCCTCACTGGAGTCATAGACATATTCACACATTCAATGCAGACTCAGCACACACTCAGTACACCTTCAGCACACACTCAATACACCCTCAGCACACACTCAATACACCCTCAGCACACACGCAATACACCCTCAGCACACACTCAATGACTAGCACACACTCAGTACACCTTCAGCACACACTCAATACACCTTCAGCACACCTCAATACACCCTCAGCACACACTCAATACACCCTCAGCACACTCAATACACCTCAGCACACTCCACCTCACACACACTCACCCTCAGCACACACTCAATACACCCTCAGCACACACTCAATACACCCTCAGCACACACTCAATACACCCTCAGCACACACTCAATACACCCTCAGCACACACTCAATACACCTCAGCACACACTCAATACACCCTCAGCACACACTCAATACACCCTCAGCACACACCTCAATACACCCTCAGCACACACTCAATACACCCTCAGCACACATTCAATACCCCTCCTTTGCCTCAATACACCCTCGGCACACACTCAATACACCCTCAGCACACTCAATACACCCTCAGCACACACTCAATACCCTCAGCACACCTCATCACCCTCAGCACACACTCGATGCACCCTCAGCACACACTCAATACACCTCAGCACACACTCAATACACCCTCAGCACACACTCAGCCACCTCAGCACACACTCAATACACCCTCAGCACACACTCAATACACCCTCAGTACACTCAATACACCCTCAGCACACACTCAATACACCCTCAGCACACACTCAATACACCCTCAGCACCGTTGAAATATGTGATACCAATAACTGTGTCCAGCTATCAGTTTGGGTTGAGACCATCTACACCATCCTTACCACCAGTCATTTTCAGACGATCACTGCCCGATGCAACTGTCCGACACCACAGATGTATCAGGCCTACAGCACCAGCCATCCACCTGTAGTTTTGTAACTTGTGTGTTCACCTCGTGTTTACTCATCTATGACCCCCCAACCCCCCATGTCACCATACGTAATCTATGTCATGTCTGTTTCATTGTGTATTTTCAGTCTTCAACGTTTTTTAACAACTTAGATTTTTATTTATTATATTTTATTTTATTTTATTATTTATTTATTATTTTATATTTTTTTATTATATAATTATATTTTAATTATTTATTAATTATATTTCACACACACACACACACACACACACACACACACACACACATGATATAAAACACAATAAAGCAAAAGAGACAAATATGACGTTCTAGTACATAAAAGTCGTCTGTAATGAATAACAAACTTACAAAGAAGTGACTCATATATCTGTCTCGCTGCCATGCATATATAAAATATTACAGCCATGTTATGCAGCATAAAATTGAATTATCCTATTACTCTAATCATATTACTATAATTACGTTACTCTAATCACTTTATATATCTCATAGCTTAACTATAATCACGTTAGTATAATCATATTAACAGAATCTCATTTTGCATATAATGAAGGAAAATGGCGATTAAAAAATAAAAACGGAGGTTCGGATGCCAATGACTGGATTACCAAATTAATGAATCATGTTGGCGTGATGTACAGTACCTGACTCACCCCGATAACCAGGAACTCAGTAAACATGCAAACACATATCTACTGTATTAATTAGGGAGTAAATGTGGAAATTCAGTAGATGTGCAATAAATTGGTTGCGTGACTGAAAGTTCCGCTGCTATCGCGTGACATACATTGATTGTCTTCGACCGCGGGCATGACAGAAAGAAAACCGCGAAGGTAATTGTAGATGGTAGGTAGGAGGTGGGAGAGGTAGGGTGGGGAGGGAGGTGGGAGGGGTGGGTAGGGAGGTGGGAGTTATGGTAGAGAGGTGGGAGTTATGGTGGGTAGTTGGGTGTTGTGGTGAGGAGGTGGAGTTGTGGGGAAGTGGAGCAGGAGGTGGTGGTAGTGGTAGAGAGGTGAAGGCGGTGGGGAGGTAGCTGCGAAGGAGGTGAGAGTATGGTAGAGAGGGAGCAGCAGGTGGGGTGGGGGAGTTGTAGGGATGGGAGTTGTAGGGTGGGGAAGGGGAGGTAAGGTGGTGGGAGGTGGAGTTATGGGGAGGTGGTAGGGAGGTGGGCATGGCAGAGAGGTGAAGCATGATGGAGGGAAATGTGGGGAGGAGGTATGTGGGAGGGTGGGGAGGTAGGGAGCAGAGGAGGTGGGGAGCAGAGAGGTGGAAGTTATGGGAGCAGGGGAGGTGGGTAGGGAGGTGGGAGCAGGGGGAGGTGTGGAGTTAGTAGGGAGGTGGAGCTGGTAGGAGGAGGGAGTATGGGGAGGGGAGCGGTAGGGAGGTGGAGCAGGTTGGGAGGTGGGAGTTGTGGTAGGAGGTGGGAGTTATGGTAGGAGTGGGAGACATGTTGGGGGAGTGTGGAGTTATGGTAGGGAGGAGTTATGGTAGGGGAGGTGAGCTGGCGGTAGGGAGGTGGGAGCTTATGTAGGGAGGTGGGAGTTATGGGTGGGGAGGTGGAGCTATAGTAGGAGGGTGGAGTTATGGGAGGGGAGGGGAGGTGGAGTGTGGTTATGCTGGGGAGGTGGGAGTTGGTGGTAGGGAGGTGGGAGGGAGGGAGGGGAGCTATGGGAGGAGGTGGGAGCAGGAGGGAGAGGGGAGGGTGGGGGAGGGAGTTGTGGTAGGGAGGTGGGGAGTTGCAGGGAGGTGGAGCATGAGTGGAGGTGGAGTTGGTGGAGGTGAGCTAGGAGGTGAGCAGGGTGGGGAGGGAGCTATGGTGGGGGAGGTGGGAGTTATGATGAGGTGGAAGCAGGGTGGGGAGGTGGGGTTGTGCTAGGAGGAGCTATGGTGGAGGTGGAGTTATTAGGGAGGTGGAAGATGGTGGGAGGTGGAGTTATGCTAGGAGTTGAAATATGGTGGGAGCTGAGGAGGTTGTGGTGAGTGGGAGTTATGGAGCTGTGGTGGGGAGGTGGAGTGCTATGGGAGGTGTGGGGAGGTGGGAAGTTATGGTGGGGAGGGGAGCATAGGTGGGAAGCAGGTGGGAGGTGGGAGTTATGGGAGGGAGGTGGAGAGGGAAGCAGGGTGGGGAGGAGGAGTTATGGAGGGGAGGTGGTGGTGGTGGGGAGGTGGAAGTTATGGTGGGGAGGTGGTGTTATGGGGAGGTGGAAGTAGGGAGGGTGTTGCAGGAGGGAATGATGGGGAGGTGGTGCAGGGTGGGGAGGGTGGGGTTAGGTGGTGGGAGGTGGAAGCAAGGTGAGGTGGGGTTATGCTAGGAGGGAAGTGTGGGGAGGTGGAACTTATGGGGAGGGAGTAGGCTAGGAGGTAGTTATGGTGGGGAGGTGGGAGTTGGTGGTAGAGGTGGAAGCATGGTGGGGGAGGAGGGAGTTATGGTGGGAGGTGGGTGTTATGGTGAGGTGGGGAGTTATGGGGGGAGGGGAAGTTATGGTGGGGAGGTGGGAGTTATGCAGGGGAGGTGGAAGTGAAGTGTGGTGGGGAGGGGAGTATGGTGGGGAGGGGAGTATGGTAGAGAGGGAAGTATGGGGAGGTGGGAGATGGTGGGGAGGGAGCTAAGGGAGGTGGGAGTAGAGAGGAGGTGGAAGGTTGGTGGGGAGGGGAGTAGGGGGAGGGGTGGTTGGGGAGGGGGAGTTATGGTGGGAGGTAGGTGTTGGGAAGGGAGGTGGTGGGGGTAGGGAGGGGGGTGGGGTTATGGTAGGGAGGGGTTATGGTAGAGGAGGAGGTAGGAGGTGGGGTTATGGAGGGTTATAGGGAGGTGGGTTATGGTAGGGAGGTGGGTTATGGTAGGGAGGTGGTTTATAGTGGGGGATGGGGGTTATGCTAACGTAATTTTGTTGGTAAAGAGACAACATCCCACCAAATAACATCGTAAGGATTAAATCACAACAGATACTTTATTACTTTCTGGAAATCCCAACCATAAAATGATAATGTGGACAAAATCCCCAAAAGTCTTATATGCTACTTTCCATTGCCATCTCGTTACCTTCTTACCTTCACGAACACCTAAAGAGGCTCCACCAACTCGGCCCACACACAATCTACACACAGTCAAACACAGCGGCCAAAATTATCGTCTTTCAATTATTTTGGGCTGACCAAGTTGTCCATGTACTTGACTGTCGACTCTCTAAGCAGGTCTCATTTTGTTTTGACCCGGCAGCTGATTGTGAGACGGCTGAGCTTATCTGGACTGTGAAACGCTTATAGGATTTCCTCAATACCCACTTGAAAAAGAAGAACAACAACAACACCATCTCCTGGGAGTCCCAAGACTTGGATGGAACACACTGGAGAGAACTTGTGGGAGGGAACTCAGCACAAACGTCTACAGAACGATGAGGTAAAAGAAGAGTGGCGGAAGGAACAACACAGGCTCAAGCCTCACTTCTTCCTAATGGGAATGTCTCTCTCATCTGAGACTGGATATGTGGTCCTTGGATCGGGATCATCCGCCATTTAAAACTCCACTAACAAGACTCGATCCTCATGGGAGACGATCTTCCTGGGCTACGAAGGGACACCACACAGAGAAAATACCGCCAAGTTATACAAGATTAGCATCAATTATGTACAAACGGAAGGTTAGGCTGTACATAAGTGATTCTCGCAGAGTAGTATAGGTTCATTATATATGTATACCCAAGCATAGCCCTTTGAGGACAATAACTTAACCCCTTTCTCCACAAAGGGCTAAGTACTGTATCATTTACATAATATACATCTGTATATTTTTTTACGTTAACATTCTTTGAATATGTATAATAACCAAATCACCATTAATTACTTCACAAAAAAGATTATACTGCCAAGTTTATACGAATTCACCAGTAATTATATCGTTTTCTCTGACAAAATGCATCAGGATATGACTTATTGCCACTAGTAAAGTGTCAGTGCGAGCCGTAGATACGTATTAAGCTGACTGAAACGAACTCAAGATTCATAAGGACTAGACTAAGAAAACATATACACATAAGATCATACACAAACACACACACACACACACACACACACACACACACACACACACACACACACACACACACACACACACACACACACAACCAATGTCTCCTATCGGGTGCAGCACACACCTATCAGTGTTCTGGTCTCCAGCTCTCACTACCAGTCAAGTGCAGAGACCCTACATCATGACCTACAGGCCGATTATAGACTCTGAAGTACTTAGTGTAGATGACAGGGACACCAAATGGATAAATTTTACCAACACCACCACGGAAGCTCACCACCACTTCTTCCCCGAGATGTCCGTCAGATCACACCCAGTTGACTTGCCCTGCATCACACCTCGGATCAAAAAACATGCAACAGAGAGACAGCGCCTTTTATCTCAATGACCACAACCGCAACCAAGTCATCCGTGAAATACACATTGCAAAGAAGTCTCACTACCCAACTAAGTTGCAACACCTAAAGTAGACCAACATCAGTCAGTGGTATGGTAAGCTTAAAGAACTCTGTGGACTAAACAATAAGACACGCCCCCTCCCCTTCCTTAGCCATCTCACTAATGGTGACGCAGCTGAGCAATCAAACAACCATTTCGCAACCATATGCCATGCACTCCCCGGGCTTGACGCAACCAGACTCCCTGCTTACCTACCAGCCCCCTTTCCCACTGACTTAGGGGAAGAATTTGAAGTGGCAAAACGTCTGGACAAACTAAAGTTAAAGCGCTCCACCACCCCAATTGGCTTGCCAATGAAACTCGACAAGGAGTTCTTCCCGGAACTTGCTAAGCCCCTCTGCTCCATCATCAATGCTTCTCTCAGCCAAGCAAGATGCCCAGCTTACTGAAAGACCTCATATGCGTCACCAGTGCCCAAGTCAAGCAGCCCACAATCCTTAAATGAGCTGCGACCCATTGCCGTCACCCCAATACCCAGCTTAATCTGCGAAAGTTTCATGTTTGACTGGGCTTATGCTGATATTGCAGGCACCTTAGATCCTCAGCAATTTGGCAATATGAAAACTTCCTCCACCACTCACTGTCTTGTCAGCTTTCTCGACTACATATACCGCCATCTGGAAAAACGAAAGACGTCTGTGGCTGTCACCTCCATTGAATTCACCAAGGGAATTTACCTAGTCGACCACAAGTTAATCAACAGCAAAGCTATCGACCTCGGGTTTCGAAGAAGTCTTATACCATGGCTTACAGATTTCCTCAGTGACCAACGCCAATCCGTACGCTTCCGAGGGGCTGTCTCCACTTTATAGTCACTTACCTGTGGGGTCCCCCAAGGCACCAAGATGAGACCGCTCTGCTTCCTTATTCTTATCATTCATGCCCTAAGAGAAACCTTTGCTCTCTGAAAATATGTCGACGACTCCACCATTGCGATCAGTGTCAGCATCTCGGCTCCCTACTACACCGCCCTCCAGTATATATTGAAGTCTCTAAAAGTGGGCCACCTACAACCATGTCACCATCAACCATACTAAGACCATGGTTATGCACATCAACCTCTCCTCCGACCTTGTCCCACCTTCCTTCAATACTTTGGGCCCCAACACATTCCAGGTTGTGGGCTCCACTAAGCTCCTCGGCGTCACTATAGATAACAAACTAAAGTGGAAAACACACGTCAGTACAGTAATCAAATCCTCCAGTTTTCGTCTCCATCTCCTCCGCCGACTCAAATCCCTCGGGGTTCCTGCGCCCGAGCTCCTCGGTGTTTACTCAACATTCATACTTCCGAAGCTCACCTATGGCTCCTTTACCTGGTCTTCCTCCCTAAATGCCATACAACGGAAACACCTAGAAAAGAGCAAAAGAGGACATGCAAGATTATTCTCTCCCATTCCTACTCTACATGTCAAGAAGCGCTCAAAACACTGACCCTATCGACTCTCTCTTATCATCACCACGACCTCATCCGCAAATTTGGTGAGAAGCTTCTGCACCATCCTCGTCTCCGGCTCCTACTTCCACCTGAGATCCCTCGTCCGCGAATTGCTTTTCGACACCACAACCGCATCCAGCCAGCCCAAACGAGAACGTACTGATCACTATAAGAACAGCCCAGTCCCGACCATTGTAAAAATTATCAACAACTCGTAATCAACCAGTGTATTCACTTACAGCCAATCTTACCTTTTTGCACTGTTGCTATGTTGAAATGCCCTGTAATAAAACCTTCTCTCCACCTAGTTTTTATATATCTGTTTGCATCACTTATATTACTTGTATTTTATTATGTCAATCAAGTGACCCATTCCCCAATTATGTAACTGTATATTTTCAGCCTTCCGGCTGCCAAGCTCTTTCAATATACCGTTGATAATTATTATTATTATTTACACACACACACACACACACACATGAGTCTACATGGAAGACAAATGCTCCAGTAATTAGTGTGGGGGACGTGTGTGTGTGTTTACCAGGGATGTGGCCGCGGGTGATTAAGGCGTGCAGCGCCTACTAAAATATTGATGAAGGCCGACACTCGAGCCTGACAGGTGTGTCCTAATACAACTTTGCCGGTGATGAATTTTTAAGCCAGATTTATGCGGCGTCAGGGCGAAAACTTCTATCAGAAATTATTTTGGGGCAATAAATTCAATTCCTCCTTCCCCCCGTTTCCCCCCGTCCTATCCTCGTCCCACCCTCGCCCTTCGCCAAGAGTTTTGCTGGTGTAATGGACGCAGGGGATGCGTTCCCCCTGGCCTGGGAAAGATCCTGGAGGAGTTTTAGCCGAAAGAAAAAAAAGTTGGGAGACTTGAGGCAGATGTGATGAACCACTCGGCGGGTGGAGGAGAGCCTAGAGTTTCGCAGGCACCAGAAGAGGGCTATCTCTAATATTAAGACAAGAAACGGACGTGTGTGTGTGTGTGGAGGTCAGGTGAAACAGGCCTGTCCGAAGATCAAGACATTAGACACAGTTAACGGAGAGAGAGAGAGAGAGAGAGAGAGAGAGAGAGAGAGAGAGAGAGAGAGAGAAAAAAGGCAAATATAGCGAAGGAAATGGCGAGGCTAAAACAACTCGACAGCTGATTATCCCAGTCGAGTGAGGTTAAGACTTGACTGGCTACCCCGACCCTCCTTACAAATCCCACGCGTATATGTAAACAAGGTACCCAGGTCTTCCCCCACAGCACATCTGTGACCCGTAATTCACTAGTTGTCACTGAACGGGGAGATATTAAGAAGGGTGTGGAATATGTTAGTGTAAGAGTGCGACGGAGGTGTACTGTGAGGATATGTTATGTGTGGAAGTGCTCTGTGGGGAGATGCCATGTGTGGAAGTGCTTCGTGAGGATGGGGAGGTGCTCTGGGGGTGAGATGTAGGGAGGTGTGCCCACTCCAGTAATTCCATCAGTAATAGGAGCGTTCCCTGTGACGCAAAAAAAGAGGAAATAAACAAGGCAGCTGTCCAAACAACAATTCTTCTCGAAACGTTTGTTTTGCCCGCGGTTCCCAAACTGTTGACATCACGTGTTTACGTTGTGAAACAGTCCTATAAAATCAGTAATTTATGGCACCAAACACTGTGAACGATGTTACTAGCTGGTGGCCAACGAATTACGAGTACTTCACTTGTACCTAATGGACGCAATAATAATTTTGTTTCTTTAAATCAATTATTATTTTAGGTAAAAAAAATTAGCTTTTGAAAGTTATTTTTTTTCTAGTTAGTATTCTTAATGTTTTAAATGTAACTAAACGTCATCAGCATTACATATTGTTGCTTTTGTCGACGTACAGTCAAAGATATACGTTGCGTTGCACTTAAAGGGTCGTATGTTCTGAAACCCATGACGAAGATTTGGGTAAAGTTCCCCGTTCAGACTCGAACCTCGAAGCTTCGTTGTCACTTTACCCAAATTCTTCGTAATGGGTTTCGGAACATAACACTGGAGGGGGGGGTTGCAAGATTTTGTTTTTCTTTGACTACATTTTTCTCTTTTTGTGAAGGCCTTTCTTGGGGCTCCTGACAACAGGAGTCACAGTTATAACCGAGACGAAATACATGGAGCAGCAGTGTCGAGCCTGGCGAAAACCTATCACTCTTTGTTGTCTTGTAAAAACTACTTCATTAAAGCATTTATATATATATATATATATATATATATATATATATATATATATATATATATATATATATATATATATATATATATATATATATATATATATATATTAATAATAAGTAAAGAAAAAACATTAAAGTGTCTTTCATACTTTAGGTATATGGTGATATGCGTAGAGGATGTGTGCAAGCCGCGGCGTGGAGCAACAGGGATGTACTGTGTACACGTGAGGCAGAAGCGTGGCGTTCCTGGCAGAGGGAACCCTTCCAGGTGAAGCCCACTACAAATATTGGTTATTCTAGTCCTGCCTCACTGAGAGGTGCCTCTGTGTAGCGGTTCCAGGTAGTGTATGTTATTGTCTTACTTAACACCTGCACATATCTCACACAGGTAGGCGCCTCCGCATCAATAAGTCTCGTAAAGTGTAGTGTAATGTTTTATGCCAGGTACTATATATTTTATTGCCTTCTGTGTTTATGTTCTTAGGGAGAAAAATAGAATAATAATTTGGATATGAGAGAAACTCTTTTTTTCACATACCATGAGGTAAATTAATAAGAGAAGAATTAAACAAGACGGGAGACGTTAAACATGAAAACAATAGTAAGTGCCACACTGCCTTATGAAACAATAGACTAAAACAGGTAATCTGAGGACCCTAACCTAGCCCACCTGCGTTCCATGCTGAAGTCTAGAGGGAAGCTTGTGGAGTGTTGCGGTGAGTGGGATATTATACTGGAGGACGATGTGGTGAGTGGGATATTATGCTGGTGGACGATGTGGTGAGTGGGATATAATACTCGAGGACGACGTGGTGAGTGGGATATTATACTGGAGTACGGTATGGTGAGTGGGATATTATACTGGAGGACGATGTGGTGAGTGGGATATAATACTGGAGGATGGTGTGGTGAGTGTGATGATATACTGGAGGACGATGTGGTGAGTGGGGTGATATACTGGAAGACGGTGTGGTGAGTGGGATATTATACTGGAGTACGGTGTGGTGAGTGGGATATTATACTCGAGGACGATGTGGTGAGTGGGATATTATACACGAGGACGATGTGGTGAGTGGGATATTATACTGGAGGACGGTGTGGTGAGTGGGATATTATAATCGAGGACGATGTGGTGAGTGGGATATTATATTGGAGGACGATGTAGTGAGGGGATATTATACTGGAGGACGATGTGAGTGGATATTATACTGGAGGACGGTGGTGAGGGATATTATACTGGAGGACGATGTGGTGAGTGGGTGTTATACTGAAGACGGTGGGTGAGTGGATATTATACTGGAGGACGATGTGAGTGGGGTGATATACCAAGACAGTGGTGGGGGGTGATATACTGAGGACGATGTGGTGGTGGGTGATATACTGGTGATGACGATGTGGTGGTGGGATATTATACTGGAGTACGGTGTGGTGAGTGGGATATTATACTGGAGGACGATGTGGTGGGTGGGATATAATACTGGAGGATGGTGTGGTGAGTGTGATGATATACTGGAGGACGATGTGGTGAGTGGGGTGATATACTGGAAGACGGTGTGGTGAGTGGGATATTATACTGGAGTACGGTGTGGTGAGTGGGATATTATACTCGAGGACGATGTGGTGAGTGGGATATTATACACGAGGACGATGTGGTGAGTGGGATATTATACTGGAGGACGGTGTGGTGAGTGGGATATTATACTCGAGGACGATGTGGTGAGTGGGATGTTATATTGGAGGACGATGTAGTGAGTGGGAGGAGGACGAGTGGGATGCTGGAGGACGATGTGGTGAGTGAGATATACTGGAGACGGTGTGGTGAGTGGGATATTATACTGGAGGACGATGTGGTGAGTGGGGTGATATACTGGAAGACGGTTTGGTGAGTGGGGTGATATACTGGAGGACGATGTGGTGAGTGGGGTGATATACTGGTAGACGATGTGGTGAGTGGGATATATACTGGTGGACGATGTGGTGAGTACTGATGGACGTGTGGTGAGTGGGATACTGGAGGACGATAGTGGGACTGTGGTGTGGTGAGTGTGATGACTGTGTGAGATATACTGGTGTGGTGAGTGGGATATTATACTGGAGTACGGTGTGGTGAGTGGGATATTATACTCGAGGACGATGTGGTGAGTGGGATATTATACACGAGGACGATGTGGTGAGTGGGATATTATACTGGAGGACGGTGTGGTGAGTGGGATATTATACTTTGCGATGTGTGTGATGGGTGAGTGATATACTGAGCCTGTGTGAGTGTGTTATACTGGAAGACGGTGTGGTGAGTGGGATATTATACTGGAGGACGATGTGGTGAGTGGGGTGATATACTGGAAGACGGTTTGGTGAGTGGGGTGATATACTGGAGGACGATGTGGTGAGTGGGGTGATATACTGGTAGACGATGTGGTGAGTGGGGTGATATACTGGTGGACGATGTGGTGAGTGTGAGCATATACTGTTGTTGTTGTTGTTGAGATTGTCGGACCGTAGTCCGACACGGGCCTTTGCCTATAGGCGGCCCGTTTGGTGGTTCCGGCTGGAGCTCCTGGAGCAGCCAGACCGGATTGGGATTGGAGGTTGTCCTACCTGCAGATTTGGAAGGATACTGCAGGTTGCAAGTGTGAGCGGACCCCCGATCAGTGGACGCTTACCACCAACCCCCACTCTTGGACGTGGTCAGTTTCGGAGTGGCGCGCCCCCCGAACTGGGGTCCGCACTTGCTGGGAGAGGATACTTTCTAAGCTATCTGGGTGGTGGGTATCGTGTGATGACCCGGAGAAGGTGGTGAATGTGGTCTGTTTGGGCCTTTCGGGTTAGAGTGGCCGCTGGTGTTGTGTGTGCTTCTTGGGAGATTTGAGTTCTGTTTCGGAGGCTTTGTGTGACTTCGCAGTCTAGGATATAGTGTTCAAGTGGGTTGGCTGCTGGCTCCTGGCAGTAGGTGCATTCCATGACGTCATTTCCGATCGTCTGCCAGGAGCACTTGTACCCTAGTCGTAGTCGATGAAGGCTGACTTGGGTTTGTCTTGGTGTTTCCTTGTCCGCGAAAGGTGGTTCCCCTTTTGTAGCCGCCAGGTACCATTTGGCTGATTGGGAACCAGCGTTGAATGCGTGAAGGAAGCTCTTTTTGATGTGGAGCTTGCAAGTCTTTCTGAGGTGATTCTTGATCTGTTGCACGCTTGCTGGAACTTGGATGTGTAGCTGCCTTGGCTGCTTCGTCTGCCACGTCGTTTCATCCGATCCCTACATGACTGGGAATCCAATGTAAGACGACTGGGCAGTTTTGTCTTTGGAATTCCTGTAGCTGTGCGAGGATCGAGATTATGATGTGGACGATGTCTCTTGGTTGACTGTGTTGCAGTGCCTGCATGGCCGATTTCGAGTCCGTGTGAATTATGATGGACTTGTTGTGTTGTGTTGCAGCGTGTTGTAGGGCCTTTGAGATTGCTACCAGCTCTGTTTGTAGGGTGGAGCAGTCATTAGAAAGTCTCCATCGGAGGGTCTGACCTTGGGTGTAGAAGGCCGCTCCGGATGTATGATGTTTTGGATCCACCGAGCCGTCTGTGAAGTATGATGCTGCATCAGCCAGTGTCTCGGTGGCTATGGCTTCCAGAGTTATTTTTTTGAGGTCCTCCTTCTGGAGGTTGGCTTTGCTATCACCTAGGTCGGAAATTTTGAATGTGGCTGGTGGAGGGCTCCATGGTGGAGGAACAACGTAACCATTGTCTCGTGTGTCTTGGTTGTTCTTGACGAGTGTTTCTGCTTGCAGGTGTCGGATGACCTCCCTTGCCTCGTGCGACCAGGTGGCCCCTCGCACTCTGTGGTCGAGGTGGAGGGAGGCACTGATTCGCGTTTTGGCAGCTGTGGGCTTATCTGATCTACAGATTTTGGCGAGGAGACCGGCTGTCACCTGCTTGACTCGTACTGCCAGGGGTGGTAGTTCAGTTTCCATTTGCAAATTGCAAATTCTGGTCCACATGGGTGCACCGAGCATGGTCCTGAGAGCATATTTTGGACGACTTCTAGCTTAGCTATCTGGTCTTCTTTCAGTCCAATGAGTGCTGGAGCACTGTAATCTACCAGCGATCTGATGGCGGCCGTGTAGTAGGCTTTGAGCACATGAAGGTTTGCTCCTGCGGTTGTGCTGGTGAGCGACCTCATTATATTGTGTCTGCTCTTCGTCCTGTACCTGAGATACTCGAGTTGCGGTTTGAAAGTGAGTTTCTGATCAAACCAGATTCCAAGACACTGGTGGGTGTTGGTCCAGACTACCGGCGTGTTTTGTACGGAGAGCATCTTGTCTGGTGTGTCTGTGCAGATGGCCATCGCTTTCGACTTGGCTGGATTTATCTTGAGTCCAAGTCTGTTGCACTCCTCTTCTATAAGTTGGAGTGCGTGTTGCGTGTTGGCTAGTCTGTTTGATCCTCTTACTATAAGCTGTAAGTCGTCTGCATAGCATAGGAGCTTGGCTGTTTGTCTGGTGGTGAGTGGGATATTATACTGAAGGATGATGTGGTGAGTGGAATGTCTATTGGAGGATGGTGCGGTGCAGTGATGTAGTCGAGACTAATAGGTTCGAGACCGAGATCTGCCTTCCGAGACAGAGAAAATACCCATTCGTAATTTGAGCATTTATGGATCATCTGAAAATTAGCCCCCTAGTAAGGTCGGGGTGATTAAACTTCAGGTGGGATATGCTGAGGGGGGGTTCAGGCGAATACCGAGGTTCACCTTTACTTGAGCATTTGCTCCCCAGGGAACACCACACATTCCTGAATGGGTCTTCATTAGTGTTAACATAAGCATTAAACCAGCATCTGGCTGCTTGGAAACATTATACAAACAGTGGTTGAGTCAGGATCCATCATTAACAGTGCTGGGTAGAGGGGCCTTGTTTTGTATTTAAGTAACCATACTTCTTTAATAACCTCATTGTGCATTATTTTATCTTGAGTTGGTTAAATTTCATGTCAGATAAACAGGGGACCGATCTTATGGTGAGTACTGAGGCCCACTATGACGTAAAGACTAGTTCCCCAGGTAACTTCAGGGAGGTTAAATGGCAAGTGGGTTAAGCTGGAGTTGAAAATCTTCAGGTGAGCATTTGAGGGCTATTCGTCAGGTGACCAGCTCTTATTTACATGCCTGTGCAAAAGCCGAGTTCTTACATTAATCCTTTTTGTGAAAAATTAGAGTCCCGGTTCACACACACACACACACACACACACACACACACACACACACACACACACACACACACACACACACTTTTTTTTCAAATCCAGGATCCAAACATGAGCAAATTTATATACTCATTTCACTTGTTATTTATTTCTCGAGGTCATACGAAGTGATCATTACCGTTAAGAAGCATAACATACTCATGTTCGGCATCTATGGAGCCTCATTAATATCCTCCACGGCTCAACACATAACAAACATAAGAACATAAGAAAATAAGGAGTCTGCAATAGGCCGGTTGGCCTGTGCATGGCAGCTCCTGTCGAGAGTTACTACCACTCTCTATCGTCCATCAATCTATCTAGCCTCCTTTTAAAACTTTCCAGCGTTCCAGCACTTACTACAAAGCTGCTAAGCTTGTTCCACTCGTCCACCACCCTATTTGTGAACCAGTTCCTTCCTATCTCCCTCCTAAACATAAGCTAATCCAACTTAAATCCGTTGCTCCGAGTCCTATCCTGCTCGGATATTATAAGAACTTTATCTATATCTCCTTTCTTGAATCCTTTCACCCACTTAAATACTTCTATCATATCTCCCCGTACTCTTCGTCTTTCTAGGGAATGCAAGTTAAGTTTCTTTAACCTATCCTGATATGGAAGGTTTCTAAGTCCCGGAATCATTTTAGTCATTCTTCGCTGCACCGACTCCAGTGAATTGATAACCATTCTATAATAAGGGCACCAGAACTGAAATGCATAATCGAGGTGCGGCCTGACCAACGCAAGATATAGTTACGCAATAAGACCTCTGCACCCTTATTATTTACACTTCTAGATATGAACCTAATACTCTGCCTTATTTCGAACATTAACGTACGGTTTTCTAGGCCGTAGGTCCGGGCTTACAAGTACCCCTAAGTCTCTTTCACAAGGCGGACACAGTTAGAGTGGTTAGTACTAGTGATGTATGCTTGGGCTTGTTCTGCTACCACAACTGAATTAATCATATATGCCTAACAAACTGACCGTGACCCAGGATATCCCTACCTATGGTGGATTAGTGGTCTCGATGGTAATCTGAGGTGAGGTGTCTCCACTACTTGAGCCCAAACTTAATCAATTGACCAATCCCTCGCAACAAACCTGAAAATCAATATGACAATTGTGGCCTCGAAAGGTCTCAGGTAAAAATTCGAGACTACAGATGTCTGAAACTGAGACCGACTGTACATCATTGGTGCGGTGAGTGGGATGTTATACTGGTATGGTGTGATAAGTACCGTCAACAGATGTGTGTGCTATTCTCTAAATCATTTACCACAAGGCGTGGTGTTAGGTTGTCTCTGAGTCTGTGGTGAAACGTGTGTGTGTTTTTGGTGTTTGAATGTATATGTCCGTGGTTCTCGTGTTTCACTGTATGTTTGTGGTGACGCATGTTTACAGTGTGTATGCCATGGTAGGTGTATTGGTTTGTGAGCTAAGAGTTGTGTACGACTGTGAGTAATAAGAACATAAGAATGGAGGAAACTGCAGCGGACCTATTGACCCATACTGGGCAGTCCCGTTTGCACCCAACCCCCATCGCTCATATATCCATCCACCTATATTTGAAGCTGTCCAGCGTGTTTGAGTTAAAGATGAAGTTTGGTAACTTGTTCCACTCACCCACTGCTGTATTTTCAAACCAATGTTTTCCTATCTAAAATTTTATAATTTAAAACCAATACTACAAGTTCGCTCCTGGTTGGATAGTTTAAGTACCTTTGTCATATCACCTTTTTTTTAACCCTGACTTACATTTATACACCTCAATCATATCGCCTCTCACTCTACGTCTCTCGAGGGAGTACAAATTAAGATATTTTGACCTGTCTCTGTACTCAAGGTTCCTAATGCCCGGGAATAGTCTTGTCATTCTCCTCTGAATTATTTCTGTAGCACGGTGACCAGAAGTGAACTGCGTAATCCAACTTGAGACATTTATGAGTGTGTGTGTGTGTGTGTGAAAGCCGTGTTCATATGCTTCTACAGTATGTGTGAACGCATTTGTGAAAGAAGCTAGGTATGACATTGTGGATTTTTTTATATATTTCCTATCGATTCTTAGGCAGGTTTAAGAGACGTAAATGACAAAATGACATTTGCATAACAAAAAGTCATCTCTGCAGGGGGAATAATTACTTTGCATGCAAACTAAAGCACAAAGACGCTATAAGAAATTCCCTTGACTCCTGTACCATATACTTTCTAGTAGTCATTGCAAATATTCCACCATAGTAATACATTGGCAACACGTTATAGTTATTGTAATAAACTCAGGAGGATGTTGACTTACAACTAATGGATAAAATACTGAAGATGGAACTGTCGTACCCTATAATTCCTGTTAGAAAAAATATTATGTGAAGTATTATGTGTTGGAACTTGTCCTAGTCGAGATTTCCTTCATTAGAGAGAGAAGCAGACAGACAGACAGACAGGGGGAGAAAGAAAGAGAGAGAGAGAGAGAGAGAGAGAGAGAGAGAGAGAGAGAGAGAGAGAGAGAGAGAGAGAGAGACTCCTCCTTCCCAACTCTATTCACCCAAACTCTACGAGAAGTCTTGGGGGATGATCAACGAAAGGGAATGAAGCACCAAGTAGATCCAGGTCTCTCCATGCGTAACAGCCAATCGAAGCAAAGTGTCTCCCTGGTTTCCACACCCATGATCCAATCAGGGTAAAGTGAGCTGTCTGGAGTTTTCCTGGCCAATCAAGTGGTGTGAAGTGATCGTCTCTCGTGAATACTATTGCTCATTGGTCCACAAATCATTGCTTGGTTGTTCACGCGGTACCTCTCTCTCTCTCTCTCTCTGAATGTGTGTGTGTGTGTGCATTCATAATTTGTGTGTGTATTCATAATTTTTGGGGGGTTTTATGGTGAGAGTTTCGCGAAGAACGGTGATGGAGGCAACATAAAGAGAACAAACGTGCTGTTTTCATTAAGGTAAGTGCCGGGCTGACAACTGCCTAAATCACCTCTCATTATCCTTACCATTTTGAAGTTCGTCATGGACCACTGACACACCACAACTGAAAATTCGGAGAGAAAATTTTGTTTCGTAATCTTTTTTGTTTCATTTTTTTTCTAACGATTATTGTTTTTCGTTTTGAAATAAATTTTAATATTTATCTTAAGGTACATGTGGTCACTCCTCTTGTCACTGTGCACTGTTCCATCTTCTCCTGGTCACTCCTCCTGTCACTGTGCACTGTTCCATCTTCTCCTGGTCACTCCTCTTGTCACTGTGCACTGTTCCATCTTCTCCTGGTCACTCCTCCTGTCACTGTGCACTGTTCCATCTTCTCCTGGTCACTCCTCTTGTCACTGTGCACTGTTCCTTCTTCTGGTCACTCCTCTTGTCACTTTCCCCACAAGGTCACTCCTGCAGTCACTGTCTTCCCCATGCCCTTCCTTTAATGTCTGTCCTCTGATCACTTTCGTTGTCACCGGCTCCTCTCTTAGTCCACTTCCCCGTCGTTCCAGTTATTCTTCCTCTTTCATATGTCTTCACAGTTCACTAGTGGTGTGTACCTCGCCTTGTCACTCAGCACTGTTCCATCACTCCTCCTGTCACTGTGCACTGTTCCATCTTCTCCTGGTCACTCCTCTTGTCACTGTGCACTGTTCCTTCTTCTGGTCACTCCTCTTGTCACTTTCCCCACAAGGTCACTCCTGCAGTCACTTCCACACCATTCTCTCATTTCGTCTTCGAGTATGTGTTCCCATTATATCACACAATATGCCCTTCATGTATAAGTCTTTAATGTCCGCTTCATCAAACACCACGTCAATGATTTCTCTGATCATTTATAATTTCTTTCGTTGTCAATAATTTCCGCTTTCCATCTGCTGTTGTAATCCTCTCAAGCAGTTAGTCCACTTCCCCGTAAACGTTCCAGTTATTCACCGGAAATTCCTCTTTCATATGTCTTCACAGTTCACTAGTGGTGTGTACCTCGCCTTGCAAAACGCCACCCAGCACACACACTCTCTCTTTCTTTCTCTCTTTCTCCTTCTCTTTCTCGTGGGCGCGTTTATGAAAAGACGAATAGCAATTAACACGTTAGTTCTGTCTCATCTTTCCGGGAAAACCAAATACAGACAACAAAATCGTATATGGTTTATGTACGAAATTTCTTCCTAAACCGCTTGTAAACCATAACATAAATTGTAAAGTGAACCCACGTGATGAAAACGTGTCGTGAGAAGCGATTTACATTAATGACGTCATTTCCGCAATGGTGCAATATGAAAGAAGCAAAAGAAAACTGGAAAAATGGCTGCCGGGACGTCCTCAACCAACTATCCATCAAGAGTTTTTTTTGTCTGTGAGCTGACTTATTGTCTCTATGGAAGATTATTTGGAGGTCCTCTTGAGCTAATCTAAGATGAAGACCGTGTTCTGTACCAGCCAGGCCACCTTGAGAGTCTCTTTATATGAACAGAAGCATAAACAACAAGAAAATATCGATAACTTGTATTGTTTCACATGAAGTTACAAAAATGTATAGTTGACAATTTCTATTCTATGATTATTTGAACACAATCCACGTCCACGATAGGCAAGAAGTTCCGAGAGAAAAGACGTTCTCGAGGAAACTTAAAAACTGACAGTTGAGTAAAAGTTGTACCGGAGTCTTCTTAAACTTAAGCTGCCATTGCCCACACCAGCATTATTTTCTCAACTACTGAGAAGCAGCAAAGTCAAGGGAGCAAGAGTTTAACCGCAAGATCCTGCATCATATATATGAGTTGAGCTGATGTGACGCACGAACACTCCTGCTCCAGAGATGAAATTTACCCAAGAATAAATACTAAATGAATAAACAACCTGAAAAATCAAAGAGTTGTTTTCTGAAAGCTGGAATTTTCACATGAAAGTATTTTCCCTTGAAACAGTTTTTTGTTTATGTGTGTGTTAGAGTTTAATGAAATTTCTTCAAGTTTGCCTCATATATCTTGGTGGAGGAGCCGACCTGGGCGGTGCGGAGAATGTCGCCGTAAGCTGCACGGACCAGGGAGTGTAATTTGGTCCTGAGTTGGCTTTTGTGTACGTTCTTCAAGGAGGGCCCTTGAGTACATGGCATTTGTTGTGCTTGCATCTTAAGTGTAATTATAATTTTGTGCCTGCGTGCTTTTGTATGCGTATGTCTGTGTATTTGTTGGCGGGTGAGTGGGCGTTTTTCGCATATGTTTGTGTATTTATGTATATACAATAAGTTAGCTTATGTGTAGGTTGAGGAGTGTGTGTGTGTGTGTGTGTGTTGTGTTTACTGTCTCTGAATATGTCTATACAAGTGGATGCAATTACATGTACAATTTGAATATACACCATTTATGAATGCCTTTAATCTGTCCACATATGTTCGTTTTATTGTGTCTGTCATCATGATAAGAAGTTACACAGTGTAGGAACATCGCCTTGAAAATCACAAAAAAACAGATAATACAAAAACACAAAGTTGTACAATCTAAGGAGTACCACATCGTCCCAGACAACCAAGCAAAACGAACATGAGAACTTATTGCATAAAAACACATTCACAGCATCAGAAATAAAACTCCCGGAAAATGCACACACACACACACTGACACACACACACACACACACACACACATTTTCCGGGAAATTTGTAGCAATAAAATAAATATAATTGCAAATGTTTTATTATTTTTTTCGGGGTAAAAAATATAACCTGAGTTTTTGCATAAATAAGCGATGATCTCCGACATTTTGAAATATTCTGTGAAGAGAGATATGACCGTTCAACATTCGGCTCGTTAAGACTTATTTATAACCTTTGTCGGGGCATTAAGCGAAGGTGAAATTGCAAGCATAAAAAACCTGCCTCAGATAACTCAACAATGAAGGCAACTGATCACAAATTAACATATTTTACATTTATGAACTCAGTTATTAATGTGGAGTGTCGGTGTGTGGAGTGTGTGGTGTGTAGAGTGTGTGGAGTAGGCCCTATGCGGAATGTGTGATGTGTTGAGTGTGTGATGTGTGGAGTGCGTGGTGTGTGGAGTGTATGAGGTGTGGAGATTGTGGTGTGTGAAGCGTGTGGAGTACATGGAGTGTGTGGAGTAGGCCCTATGCGGAGTACGTGGTGTGTGGGGTGTATGATGTGTGGAATGTGTGGTGTGTGCAGTGTAAGGAATATGTGGAGTATGTGATGTGGGGAGTATAAAGTATGCGGTCCAGTTGGTAGTAGGTAGCTACCAAACAGGGAGGTACTACCCCTGGGAAGATATTGGAAGCATAATGTGTTGTCTAATGGTAGACCCTGCTGCTATATGGCATCACGAATATTGAGACCAAGTCAAAGGTTGCTGATCTGACTTTCTGCCTCATTTACACTCAATTACAGAGTCTCAATTGTTTCTCTTACTTGGACAACACAACATATATATAGCGTGTCTCACTATTGAGTTTTGTTTTAATCTTTTATACTTCGTTATGTTTCTTTATTATTATTAGGAATATTATTATTGTTATCATTATTATTTTATTTTTATTTTTATTATACATTTTATTTACTATGAATTATTATTATTTGTAGTGCATGATCCCCCGGTTGTACGGCGAAGAGTGTGTAGTGAAGTGATTGTAATATTATTATTATTATTATTATTATTATTATTATTATTATTATTATTATTATTATTATTATTATTATCACCAGTTTATCGCCAATATTCAACTACTTATACAATATCTCAGTTTTCTCATATTTTTTGTCGTGTTTCCTCCGTCAGTGTCACATTAATCATCTGAGTTCCTTAATAACAGGAACCACAACGTACCACATCAGGACCCACACGAGACCATTCCTGGTACACAAGACTTCACATATGAGAGAGATTGGTTCGCATATGTAATGAGGTGGGATTCGACTCGTGATACCCGACAGATTGCATTATGTTTGAACTAGGAAAATCAGGCCAGCAGAAAAGAACAACTTTGTAAACACGTGCCAGATGATAAAGTCTCGAGTAATAAGGTGATGCTTCTCTGGCGGAGTTTAATTAAGCTCTGCTGTTCATGTTATGAATCTGTTATACAAAGGTTAATATGTTTAGGAGTTGGTGTGCTCTTATTTTATATAGTTATTATGGTACATTTATCATTATTGTTGTTGTATTATTACTATTAACAGTAATATTATTATTATTATTATTATTATTATTATTATTATTATTATTATTATTATTATTATTATTATTATTGTTATTATCATTATTATTATTAGTAGTAGTAGTAGTACTAACAAAGTGGTAGTAGTAGTAGTGTGGCCCGGGCGGTGTGGGTGTGATGGGGTGCCTTCCCTGATCTAAAGTGTTATTGGTGGGGATATACTCAGTTTGTGGGAGCAAGAATTTCACAGTGTGTCGATGAATGTTGGATGTTACCTTGAGCATCGTCGCCGACGGCTCTTCTCATCCCTTACGGCATTAAACGCAAATATTGCGTGTGTTCACCGGCGATCTCTAAGTAAGCCTGTGAGTGTTTGAATGGTCAGTGACTGGAGTTGCCAACTGTCAGTGCCAGTGTGTGGATAGGCCTACTTTAGCAGGGGTGGCATCGCGACTCTCGCCCCTATGGGGCCAAGTGCCTCGCGCCTGAGGTCCCCCCCCCCCGCCTCGTAACGGCCACTTCATGTAGTGTCGGCTGACCAGGTGAGTATATATAACTAATATTACATCAGTGAGACCATAGAAATAGTGGTTATCTCTGCCAAGGTTACATAAACAAGTGTTAGGTGTGATAATTCTTGCTCCCAGTGGATTATTCTGATGTGTGGATTGTCGCCCACATGGGGGGGGGTGCCCGACACAACCGCGCGCGTATGCCCCTACTACTCGGACACCGCAGGCCGGGCCGTCACCTCTGTGCCTCACACTCATAAGATCTAGTTTCTTCGTCCGTATGGGCCCAATAGCAGAAGTCGGAGGCGGAAGTATCTGTCGCTCAAGGTGCTGTTGACTATGCCTGGTAACATTCTTTGCTGCGTCTGTGGTAGCCCGAACCAAAACTGCACAAATTGTGTTTGTGAGAGAAACAACCGACCATGTGTGGATTGCAGGAAGCGAGACCAGTGTCGAAACCCACGTCGCAGGGAGCCGACACAGGTGGCCACAGTGGATATCGCCGGAACCCAACCACCTGATGATATCCGAAATGATAGCAGTGAGTCTACTCAATCCGAAAATGTAGTACTAATAAATGCTGCTCCCTTAGTAGCAAGTGTCCACGAGGAGAATGAGAGACAGCCACCTCAGTGGAATGGCATGCCGATGGAAAATGCAGACATATGGGTCAAAGAAACCTACTCAGAAATTGTCAAGTGGTCGCCCACTAACTTATTTGAACCACCCAAGTGTGCGGCCACCAAAGAAATTATTCGGGAGATGACTCGCCTCATGACTGATTACACTCAGCACCGCTTCCTCGCCCCTTTAGCTCTTCAAATACTGGCAATAATACCACATCTATTTTGTCAGAGGACACACACAAAGACTAAGCACAAAGAAAATGTGGCAGCAATGAAGAGAAGATTGGCAATGTGGCAGACTGGGGCCCTTGATGATCTCCTATGTGAAGCAAGAACACTGCAGGAGAAACTAAAAATTACGGGTGACGGAAAGCAAAACACCGATGACGTGGCAAGAAAATTTGGAAACAAAATGCGTGTGGGAAAAGTGTCTCTGGTGGTAAGATCTCTCTCAGAGGAATCCTCCGGTGGGGTGATGCCAAAAAACAGAGAGACATTAAAACTACTGAAAGAGAAACATCCCCCTGCAAGCGATGAAGAAGGCATCAGGTTCTAGGGTGCCTATATCCCACCAAACGCTGTCCTGTTCGAGAAAATAACAGGAGAGATGGTGTGGAAAATGGCACTAAAGACTCGAGGAGGAGCCGGCCCTTCAGGTTTGGATGCAAACGGTTGGGGAGTCATCCTCAGCACAAACAAGTTTGGCCCTGTAGCAAGCGATCTTTGCACTGCCATTGCCACTCTTGCAAGAAAGCTTTCATCCTCTTGCTGCCATCACCTCCAGGCCCTGACAGCCTGCCGTCTTATTCCTCTGGAAAAGAAACCAGGATGTAGACCTCTAGGGGTGGGGGAAGTGCTGAGGCGGATCATCGGAAAATGCATAATGGAGGTGTTAAAGGATGATGTCAGGGCAGCAGCAGGGAACCTACAAGTGTGTGCTGGCCACCAGGCTGGTGGGGAGGCGGCCATTCACGCCATGAGATTGATATTTGAGCAGCGTTATTATGAGGCCGTTCTCCTGGTGGATGCTTCAAACGCATTCAACATACTTAACCGCAAGGCTGCACTGCACATCAAGATCAAGTGTCCAAGCTTTGCAATGTATGTTGAAAACTCGTATAGGAATCCATTAGGCCTCTATATAGTAAACAACAAGGCTCTAAGAGGTGATACCATCTTACAGTCAACCGAGGGAACAATACAGGGGGACCCTGTTGCAATGGCAATGTATGCAATTGCCCTATTAGTGCTCCAACAAGAAATAAAATTTGAAACAACTGGGATCAAACAAGTGGCATATGCTGATGACCTTGCAGGAGCAGGAAATGTGGAGGGCATCAAAAAGTGGGTGGACTTGGTAACATCGCGAGGTCCACAAATAGGGTACCACCCAAACGCCAGCAAGTCCTTCCTCAACGTGAAGCAAGAACATTATGAGCGGGCAATGGAGGTTTTTGGCGGAAGTGAGGTCAAAATAACTAAGGACGGCCAAAGATATCTAGGCGCAGTAATTGGCACTACGAACTTCAAGACCGAGTACGTAGCGGGAAAGGTGAATGAGTGGGTTAGTGAAATCCAAGCTCTGTCTGAGATTGCTAACACAGAGCCACATGCGGCTTTTGCGGCATTCACCCATGGAGTTAAGCATCGTTGGAACTACCTCATGCGTACTATCCCTGATATCGGACCCCTCCTCCACCCTCTGGAAGAAGTTATCAGTGTCAATTTCATTCCTAACTTAGTGAAACACCCTGACTTAACCCCAGCAGAAAGAGCACTTTTTGCACTTCCATCAAGACTGGGAGGGATGGGACTAAACAATCCAGTGGAGATTGCTGCCACCGAACATCAAAATTCACTTAAGCTCACGGCAGCCCTCACGGACCACATAATAGCCCAGAATGCAACAGGGGAGGTTGATACCAGTGAAGTAAATAAGAGTCGTAGGTCCGTTACGACAGATCGACAGCACTGCCAAAATGATAAGTTGCAGCAACTGTTGCTGCAGGTACCAGAAAATTTGAAAAAAAAGTAGCTATAGCACAGGAGGTGGGCGCCTCGAACTGGTTAACTACGAACCGATAAGGGCAAATGGTTTCAGTCTTAATAAACAAGAATTTACAGATGCCATTGCTCTAAGGTATGGTCGGCCAGTAGACGGTTTGCCCTCCCAATGCGTGTGTGGCTCTTCCTATGATGGCGATCACGCCATTGTGTGCAAGAAAGGGGGCTTCACATGCATGAGGCATGACGAAGTAAAGGATCTCACAGCAAATATGTTGAAGGAAATCTGTCGTGATGTCAGGGTAGAACCGACCCTCCTTCCATTGGACGGTGAGAATTTCTAACATAGGACTTCAAACATATCCATCAAAGCCCGTGTGGACGTCAGTGCTCAAGGAGTCTGGACGAGGGGACAGCGAGCCTTCTTCGACATCAGGATTTTTTATCCCATGGCCGCATGTCACCTTAACTTAGCTCTCGATGCTGTACACAGGAGGAACGAGAACGACAAGATAAGGGCATACGGGGAGAGAATTCAGAACGTTTATCAAGGCAGCTTCACTCTTCTGGTGTTCACAACCTCTGGTGGGATGGGACCAAGTGCAAGGTGTTTCTATGCCAGACTCGCGGAAGTGCTATCCGAACAGAAGCAGCAGCCCGGAAGTTGTGTTACAGCCTGGATGAGAGGTCGACTGTGCTTCTCTCTCCTTAGGTCTGCTTTGGTCTGACTCAGGGGAACGAGAACATCGGCCCCAAAGCCGACAACAGTTACAGATATTGACTATGAGGCAACAGTCACTGAATGCCGCATAGATCTGCGGCTCAACTAACTCAACACAGCTATGATAGCTACTTATGTATTTAGATATTTAATTTTAAGGTAATAAAATTGCGGCAAAGGTGTGGCTATTGGGGGAGGCTGGAGGCCATTTGTAAAAAAAGAAAGAAAAAAGTAGTAGTAGTATTAGTAGTATGATCAGTAGTAGGGAGTACTAGGGATAGGGTTTTGTTGTGTATCCTTCGTGGTCTACAGCGAGTTTGGAAAGGACATACTCAGTAGGTGGGAGCAGGAAGTTCACAGTGTGCCGGTGAATATCGGACGTCACCCTAATCATTGCCACTGAAGGTTCTCCCCATCCCTTATGGCTTTGATTGCAAATTTTCCGTGTGTGTACCAGCGATCACCAGGCGAGTTGTAAGTGGGTGACGTGACTGTTGGTGATGCCAGTCGCCTCAGTGTGGGATAGGCTTACTTTAGTAAATGCGGTCTGGCGACTACCACCCCTGAGGCCAGCGATAGATAACCAACTATTCTATGCGTGCTGTCACTGCCCACAAGTGAACAGACACTCTGGTGCCAGCCACTCTCCACACCCGACCGAGTAAATCTTTATTATGTATACTTATATCATTGTGATCATAGAAATTGCTATTATTCCTGCCGTAGATATACAAATAAGAGTCAGCAGGTGTGACAATTCCGATTTTGTATAGACTGTTGCTCAATCAACCTCCCCCCCCCCCCAGGGGTGGCCTACGATGTCCCTACTACCCGGACACTGCTGGGCAACCTGTCACCTGTCTGCCCTTTTCTCATAAGAACTAGTTTCCTCCGAATGAGACCAAAGCAGATGTCAGTGGCAGACATTCCTGTTGCTCAAAGTGTGGTGCATTATGCCAGGTAACTGCTTTTGTTGCATCTGTGATAACCAGAAACAAAATTGCACAAGCTGTGGATGTGCGAGGAACAACCGCCGATGTGTGGGGGGCAGGGAGGGGAACAATTGTCGGAATTCCCAGGGCAGGGAGCCGTCACATGAGGACACAGTGGATATCGCCCGGACAACACCGCCCGATGATATCCTCAATGATAGTAGTGAGTCCACTCAGTCTGAAAATGTAGTGCCAATAAATGCTGCTCCAACATAAGCAGATGTCCACATTGAAAAGGCATGTCGAGGAAATATGCAAAGGGATGGGTCAATGAAACCTACTCATAAGTTGTCAGGTGTTCGACAGCTAACCTCTTTGAACCACCAAAGTGTGCGGCCTTCAAGGAAATGATCCGGGAGATGACTCGCCTCATACTCGAGTACATTCAGGACAGCTCCTTTATCCCATTAGCTCTTCAAATACTGGGAATAATACCCCATCTATTCTATCAGAGGACACACGCAAGGATTGACAATGTGGCAGAAAAGGGCTCTTGATGATCTCCTGCGAAAGGCAAGGTACAATGCAAGAGAGACTAAAATTCATAGGAGACGGAAAGCAAAACACTGAGGATATTGCCAGAAGGTTTGGTAACAAGATGCTGGTGGGAAAAGTGTCCTCGGCAGTAAGATCTCTCACAGAGGAATTTTCCGGTTGTGTTTTCCCAATAAATAGAGAGAAATTGCAACAACTGAAGGAAAAACATCTCCCTGCAAATGAAGAGGTAGGCATCAGGTTCCAGGGTACCTATATCCCTCCGAATGCTGTCATTTTCTAGATAATAACAGGAAGGATGGTGTAAAAAAAGCACTGAAGACACAGGAAGGGGCAGGCCCTTCAGGCCTGGATGCAGACGTTTGGAGAGTCTTCCTCAGCCCTAACAAGTTTGGTGCCGCAGCAAGTGATCTCCGCAATGCCACCGCCGCCCTGCAAGAAAGCTAGCACCTTCGTGCTGCCATCACCTTCAAGCTCTGATGGCCTGCCGCCTCATTCACCTGGATAATAATCTAGGATGTAGGCCTATAGGGGTGGGGGAAGTACTGAGACAGATCATTGGAAAATTAATAATGAGGCGGTAAATGATGATGTTAGAGCAGCTGCAGGGAACCTGCAAGTATGTGCTGGCCACTAGGCTGGAGGGCAAGCTGCCATTCACGCCATGAGAAAGATATTTGAGCAGCGTGATTGTGAGGCAGTACCCCTGGTTGACGCTTCCAACGCATTCAACATAATCAACTGCAAGGCTACACTACACAACATCAATATCAAGTGTCCAATCTTTGCAATTTATGTTTAAATCACCTATAGGAACCCATCAGACCTCAATATAACAAGCTTCAAGGCCCTAAGAGGACATGCCATCATACATTCACCTGAGGGCACAACACAGGGGGACCCTGTCGCTATGGCAATGTTGCTATGCTGATGACCTTAGAGGAGCAGGAAAAGTGGAGGACATAAAAAAGTGGTGGGACGTGGTAACAACACGTGGTCCACAAATAAGGTACCATTTGTGGGGGAGGTGAGGTCAAAATAACAAATGAGGGCCAAAGACACCTAGGTGCGGTAATCGGCACTAATGACTTCGAAAGTACGTAATGGGAAAGGTAAATGAGTGGGTGAAGGAAATCCAAGCTCTGTCTGATTTTGCTAAAACGGACTCATTTGCTGTTTTTGCGCATTCACCCATGGATTCAAGCATCGCTGGAATTACCTGATGCGCACATGATATCGGAACCCTTCTCTACCCTCTGGAAGAAGCCAGTGGAGATTGCTGTCACCGAACATCAGAACTGAGTCAAGTTCACAGCAGCCCTCACTGAGCATATAATAGCTCAGAATGCAACAAGTGAGGTGGATACGAACGAATTAATCAAGATTCGACGGTCCATTACGACAAATCGACAGCACACCCAAAGTGATAAGCTGCAGCAACTGATTCTTCAATTGTCAGAGAACTTGAAAAAAATAGTAGCTATAGCGCAGTAGGTGGGCGCCTCGAACTGGCTAACAACGTTACCGATAAGGGCAAAAGGCTTCAGCCTTAATAAACAAGAATTCACAGATGCCATTGACCTAAGGTAAGGTAGGCCAGTAAGAGGTTTGCCTTCCCCAAGGTCAATATAGAGAGGTCAGCAGGCGCGCAGGTGAGGTCCAAGGCGGGCGAGAGTGATGACGTCAGGTGAATCACTCTGCCTGCGTCTCCTTGTACTTGACAAGTTTATCCCTGTCTTACCCGGGCCATTTGTGTGTACACACCACTGTCTGAGGCCTTTACTTTGTGAAGCATGAGTCCCAAATGTTATGAATATCTGAGAACTAAAAAAGGAATTCCTTTGCCGAGTAAAACAACGCTTAATGAACGAGCCAACAATTTTGCAGGCGAACCTGGCATCATACACTGTGTGCTGTCACTCATGAAGACAAAGACTGACACTTTTAGTCCACTTGAAAGGTTAGCTGTGATATCATTAGATGAAATGGCCATTCCGAGTGAATGGAGTTATGACAGAGGTAAGGATATCCTATATAAACCTCATGAGAAAGTCCAGGTTGCCATGCTAAGCGGACTGGTAGGCAATTGGAAGTATTCATTTTTTATTACTTTTATTTCCCATATATACAAAAGATCTTCTTAACTTCAACAGAAGAGCTTGAGCTTGCAGGTTACCCTGTCGTTGAAATGGTGCACGACTTAGGGTCCAGTAACCTTAGGATGTGGAAAGGATTTGACATTGATCTCGTGGAAAGAAAAAAAAATATCTTTCAAAAACCCGAATGCTGATCGGGATATATTTGTGTTTGCAGACGTAACACACTTGAGGAAATCAATTAGGAATAATTTTCTCGATTCAGGAGTTTACCTAAAGGATGGAAGCCTTATAACTGATTCCTGTATTCGGGAAATGATGACAGCAAGTAAGACAGAGTTTGGTTTAGCATACAAACTAAGTGAACGTACAGCGGGTTAAATATGAAGTCCAATTGTTGTCAAAAACTTGCTCTAGCTCACTGAAATGTTTTGGAGAAAGAGGACTACTGAAGAGTAGAAATTGGAAGGAAACTCCTGACTTCATAAATCTGGTGGACGAACGGTTTGACATTATTAATTCTTCTCATAAGTTTGGTGAAAAGCAATCACTTAATGTATTTGGAATTAATTTATGTAACCAAGTAAATGTTCTGCATAGAATGATTGAAGTGGTGACAACAATGAGGGTAAAAAACCCACTGTTGAAAGGCCTTTACAAGTTTCAGAAAGGGGTAATATTATCATCTCGGTCACTTATAGGGTTGTACAAAATGCTCCAGAAGTATTTTAATCTTGATTTCATTCTAACTAGAAGACTAAATCAAGATTGTCTGGAGCATTTGTTCGGGTGGATAAGACAGATGCATGGAACCTACGACCATCCAAATGCTGTGAATTTTAAGTTCAGGCTCAATAAGTTGCTCCGGGAAAAGACGTTTCACTAATTTCTGGGATTCTAACACAACTAATGATAATTTTGAATGCTTGTCAAGAAATATTGGTCTTAGACAAACAAATGATAAAGGTACACCTTTCAATGACAGAGAGCTGGCAGTAGAACTCTATAAAACTAATCAATGTTTCAAAGACTTGGAAATTGGCAATGAAGTAGAAAAAAGTTAAATGATGAGTTTAATGAAAACCTGGGAGAGTGTATAAACCCTGACAAAAATGCCGGTAAAGCAATAGATTTAGTCATAGAAGAGGAAGCTCTTAGGTACGTTGGTGGCTATATTGTAAGAAAGTTTTGTGTGAAATACCTTCACTTAGGCCAGAAAGTCACTGAGTGCACATCCATGACCAAAACATGAGAGACGTATAAAGGCTGTACCTGGGGACAGTCTTAAGGAGGGGAAGGACTGTTTCAAAACAATTGTGTCTGAGATAGAATGTAGATGTAACCCATGATGTTTTAGCCTTCTTTGACAAAATATCTGTGTTCCTTAAACTGAACAGTAGTTTTAGGATACATAAGAAGACAAGTAAGAATTGCAGAAGTGAAAATAGAAAATATCAAAATGACAGTAGAAAACAAAAGCAAATTGCCTTGGGTTACAGTTAATGTAAATCATTTACAGGGTGTCCATACATGATTACCCTGATTAAAACACGAGAGCATACTGTTTTAGGGTATTCATTTATGGACACCCAGAATGTTATTTATCTATAGCCTGTGTGTGTAAATAAAATATAGGTTATCATGATATATTTATTCCCCTTTTAGATGCACACACACTAATACAAAACATTTCAGAGGAGGCAGTTATGAACTCAAGTGCACAGATAAATTGCAGTGAAATAAGCGTAGGAATTTCAGGAAGTTAGTAGGGATATTCAAATAATGCCAGCTCTCCTTCCCTCCACAATGAAGGGTTATGATGATGATACTGTAAAGATAGACAGACTAGTGGAGGGAGAGAGAGGGAGCAGGCCAGCCAGCTAGAGTTCACGTGACGTCACTGGGCAGAGCTAGCGAAAACTAGACCGCTGTCCGGCCGACCTCTCTTTTTTGACCTTGGCCCTCCCAATACATGTGTGACTCATCCTACAACATTAACCACGCCATGGTGTGTAAGAAAGAGGGCTTCGTATGCATGAGGCATGAAGAAATAAGGGATCTCACAGCAAATATGCTGAAGGAAATCTGCCATGATGTCACGGTAAAACTGACCCTCCTTCCACTGGACGGTGAGAGCCTTCATCACAGGACTTCCAAAACATCTAACGAAGCCAGTGTGGACGTCAGCGCTCGAGGATTTTGGACGCGGGGACAGCGAGCCTTCTTTGATGTCAGGATATTCGAGCCCACGGTCGCACGTCACCGTACCTTATCACTAAAGGCTGCACATAAGAGGAACGAAAACGACAAGATTGCTGCCTTTGCGCAGAGAATTCAGAATGTATATCAGGGTAGCTTCACACCTCTGGTGTTCACAACCTCTGGCGGGATGGGACCATGTGCAAGACGCTTCTACACAAGACTGACGGAGGTGTTGTCTGAGTAGAAGCAGCAGCCCAGAAAGCACGTTGTAGCCTGGTTGAGACGTCGACTGTCCTTCTCTCTGCTTAGGTCAGCATTGCTTTGCCTCAGGGGAACGAGATCGTCGGCTCCAAAGCTAACAACAGTCGTAGATATTGAGTATCAGGCAACAGTCACTGAATGCCGCATAGATTTGCGGCTTAACTAACTCAACACATCTCGGGTAGCTACATTGTATTAGGATATTTAATTTTAAGTCAATAAAATGGCGGCGAGGGTGTGGCTATTGGGGGAGTCTGAAGGCCACTTAAAAAAAAGTAGTAGTAGTACTTTAATTGGACACTATATTTGATTGACATTGACTTTCTTATTACCCTACGTCTGGCGGGTGAGGTATATATTGCATAACCTTGACAATCACAGTTTGCCCTTCCTGACATGGGGCAACCTAACCTAACCTAACCGAACCTAATTTAACCTAATCTTGACTTTAACAGTCCCCCTCGTCGGACACGGGTAACCACCTCCCTCAATCCGCCGTATCTCAGTCGGGGAAGATTTTGGGGATTTGTCTTGGGACCCATGTAATATTTGTGTCAGGTCTCTGACTGCTTCTGTTTTGGAGCTACACCTGGAACAGACAGACAGACAGACACGTCCTTTTATCATTGTGGATTAATGAATAGTTAACAATTGATTGGGACAATAATCCATAGCTTTAATTGTAGTACATAAAATAAGGAGATTTGCTGCTGTGTTGCTGTTAAATTTGTATCTCTTTTTTACCAACAAATTCCTTGTTTGTTATGTATAGAATCAGTGATGGGATTTTCTCCACCACACGTGTAGTTTCAAGTATCATGCTGCATTTTTTTTATTTTACCAACAACGTAATTCATAACATTAACGATACGCGTGTCATTGAACCACTATATATTTATCTTTGTCATTCAACAATATACACTATGTTGCAGTCATTCATCCTTTGTTAAAGCAACTATTTTTTTTCCTTTTTATTGAGTGGTCATCATGTTTTATATTCAGCTATTGAGGATAATAGGTTTAACAATTATTTTTAAATATATATATATACCGTATATTCACCGACTGTAAAGAATATCTCAACTCTGTATTTTCTCCTTCAACACTGATGTATGTTATAAATCATCCAATACTTCACTAAATCATAAACCAATCGATTGACCTAAGAATCATAAGTACAAAAAAAAATCATAAATTTATCAGATTCTCATAAATCAACCAAACTACATCATTAAGAATCTCATAAATCTACTCATTCATTACCTCACCAATTACTCCTCACTTTAAAATAGAATTCCTCAAGTAAACAATGACTCGTTATTCAACCGATAACTCATCAATTTTAAAATACTTATCAGCGATTACTCACCAATCAACAAAGGCAAAATCAATAATTACTTATCTATTCAACAATTACCCGTCAACTGAATAGAAACTCACTAATTCAACTATTACTCACTAATCTAACTAATACTCACTAAGTTAGCAACAAATAATTAATTACAGATAATATATGTGTGTTTGTGTGTGTGTAATAATAATAATACTAATAACAATTAACGGTTTATTGAAAAAATTCTGCAGCCCGAAGGCTGAAAATATACATTGGACATAAATGACATATTACATACATTGGTGGTTTAACAAAAGCCTTCATTAGAGAAAGGTAAAGGAACATACAGTGAACATACAGATTAATGTAGGTATTGAACAGCAAACTCGTAGTGTAGTAACTCCCTCCCAGATGGTGTTAGGAGGAACTCACGTGGTGTAGTAGTTCCCTCAGATGTTGTTATGAGGGACCTGGCGTGGTGTAGTAATTCCCTCGCAGATGGTGTTATGAGGGGCCTCACGTGGTGTAGTAATTCCCTCACAGATGGTGCTATGAGGGACCTCACGTGGTGTAATAATTACCTCACAGATGGTGTTATGAGGGACCTCACGTGGTGTAGTAATTACCTCACAGATGGTGTTATGAGGGGCCTCACGTGGTGTAGTAACTCCCTCACAGAAGGTGTTATGAGGGGCATCACGTGTTGTAATAATTCCCTCACAGGTGGTGTTATGAGGGGCCTGACGTGGTGTAGTAATTCCCTCACAGATGGTGTTATGAGGGACCTCACGTGGTGTAGTAATTCCCTCACAGATGGTGTGATGAGGGACTTGACGTGGTGTAGTAATTCCCTCACATATGGTCTTATGAGGGACATGTCGTGTAGTAATTCCCTCACAGATGGTGTTATATGAGTGAGGTTTGGTCCCAGGCCTTCCTATCGTAGACGGATTAACACATCAGTGGTTGTTGTTGGGTCTCGCGGGGGCCGTTATCACTGGGTACCACCTGGGACCTCACTGTGTGAGAAAGGTTAACAGGTACGACTATTACCTGTTGAGTTGTTCTCACAGCTTAAACACCTGTTCACCACTGTTCTCTGTTTAACACTGGTTCCGTTCCTTTCCTAAATGAAATTGTAACTTCTGGCGAGAACTTGTTGATATTCCGGTGGGGAGGAGGGTTCAGGGGAGGGAGTTGGTATGGGCCAACTTAACAGTTGACCTGGCTGCTCCGAGAGGAGCGCCAGGTACGTCGTGACCCTTCGGTGTGTGTGTGTGTGTGTGTGTGTGTGTGTGTCAAAGTGAGAAATAAAGGACAATTAACGTTATATTAATGTGATCTAATATAAATATTTTCTACCCCCTAGAGCAGGGGCACCCAGTTAGTTTTAGGCATTAATCCAAAACAGACCTGACAACAATACTCATTAGCCGCACATAGACTTTAAATGATATTTTTTTCATCTTTATTTTGTCGAGGTCACTGTCTTCATTGCGATGCTTTACAAGTTTACATGATTACAAATAAAGCTTGCTATTCAATTTCTATCACTTCTTTATTGCTAACTGTGTATTATAAGTAATTACAATATTAAACATGAAATACAGCAGTCACTGAATTGACAGGAACTGAGTTTCACTAATCAGCAAAATGGCACTTCCGGTTGGTGACCATTTCTTGAATCCATAATTATTACTTTGTTAGAGCGTATCTGATATCACTTTCAAGGTACATTCTGTTTCTATCTTTGCTGCAGATGATCAGTGACCTCACCTAGGTACCTTCTTAACCCCTGATAATCCGCCAACCGAAAGTTTGGGACTCTGACCATATTGTCATTGTTTTTCGTTTCCCAATTTAGGGTGAACCTGATTTCTCTGTGATCACTGTTACCTAGTTCTTCCCCTACTGTGATATCTCTGATAATATTTTTCTTTATTTGTTAATACTAGGTCTAATATATTGTCACCTCTAGTAGGTTCTGTAATTAGTTGTTTCAAAAATTGTCCTGTACTGCATCTAGGAAGTCTTCAGATTCACAGTCTCCTACAATGTTGTCCCAGTCAATATTTCTGAAGTTGAAACCCCATATTGCATAGGTTGTTATATTTTGCTGCCCTACTCATTTCCTGCCATATGGGCTGAGCTGCTTTGCCAAGACTTGGGGGCCTGTAAATCACTCCCATAATTAGTTTTTTCTTCCTTCCGTGATTTCTACCCACACAGACTCGGTCCTATTTCACCTTATTGAATTATTAATACAACATTTTAATGTATCCTTGACGAAGGGTGCGACCCTCCCCTTCCTACCTTCCCTGTCCTTGTGAAAAAGGTTGTACCCTTCTATGTGTACTCTGATAAAAAATTTTGCTCGCCAGATATCCAAGTTTCGGTGATTGCTATGACGTCTACATTCTCGGTACATACAACCGCTCTCGCAGTCTATTTTATTTCTAACGCTCCTACTGTTTGTATAGTATACATTTAAACCTACCCTTCCCTGGTCCTGTTTTACCCTTGTCCTGAGCAACTAATTTTACTTCCCAGGACCTGCTTGTTTTTGAATCCACTTTCTCCCACCTCTACTGGCGAAACCCCTTCGGAGTGACAATTTCACGCTCCAGGGATGCAGACAACGTCTTTACCCCCACGAGACAAGTGTACTCCATCGCGACAGTACAGGTAGTCGTTGCCATAAAATCGTTGCCAGTTATCAATGAATGCCCAACCTTTGTTTCCACAATGTTTTTCCAGTCGGCAATTTATGCTGTGAAGGCCAGCCTTCTGCTCGCACTGATGAACACCGACTCACAATCCTGTCCGAGAATTTGCGCTGGGACAATTACGTAATACTGTTGTCTCATGGAACACCATACTGATCTGCATTGACCCGCACTTGTAAGTACAGCCTAAGTGATGACATACCCTCGGTACTGAAATATTGTTGACTAATTACGCATACTCGTTATTGCCAACCTGTAGTAATAAGACAATGCAGAATGAAGCAAAACTAAGATTAATAGAGTTATGAACTTTGTGTTATGTCAGTATGTTTAATAATTTGTAATTAAGATAAAATTGTGTGAGACTAACTAAATATATATCAGATGGTAATATTATGAACGCCTTGTTTCTGCAGGTTTTGACCACATCAATAAATATTGAATGCATCAAAGGCGGGTTTCAATCCTTTCCTTCGACTTGCCCGTCACCTGAACGTCCTTAACTAAGTCGTTTACAGTCAAAACAAGTACGGAGGGCGTTGAAGGGAATTCTCGACCGCCGGGAGTACCACAGGACTACTGTATGACTCGCCACTGCCGGAGTGCAACGTAGGACGTTGGCCAGCCTCCCACAGTGGGCGCAGCGTGGAGTCCACCCACAGTGGGTGCGACGTGGAAACAGGGATACGTAGTGCGAGTGTTGTGTGACATGACATGAAATGCTAGTGACAGGGGGAAGGAGGTTCAGGGAAGAATAAAGGGAGGATTGAAGTGAATTTTAGGAGGAGAGAATAGGTGCAGTGGCTAAACACCGCTTGCGTGAGGGCGTATAAGTTGAGGCAGCAGCAACTCGCCCAGACGCGGCTAGGAGGCGGCAGGACAGAGTCAGGCTAGCGTCAGGTCAAGCTTCAGGTGCGTGTTGGGTTGCCATGGATTCTCAGTGCTTGGTCGGCTTGATTGTGTGTGTTGTTTTCTGTGTGGAGGAAATGTCTTGGTCTTCTGTCTTGGTATTCTTCTTAGCTTGATGTAGATTTTCTTCTAACTTCCTCCTCCTCTTGCTCTCTTGAAGTGTCCATTCATTCGTGTTTGGGTCTTGTTGTTCGTCTTCCTCGTGTCTTAAGTCCCTCATAGGTGGAAGAAGTCGGAGACGGTGAGGTTGACCACATGGGCTTCAGCTCCACGGGCCTCGTGGTGTTCTTGGTTCTGTGTGGCGGGTGTCTTTTCTTGAGTTTTTCTCTTTTTTCTGGTTTTTTCTTTTCTTTTCTGTTTTTTCTTGTCTTGGGAGCGTACAGCAAGGAGGGCCTCTTGTAGCTCAGTTTCTGTCGAGTCGCGCCTTGGCTATCCTGCATTCTCCTTCCATTTCGGGCAGGTCCGATCGGCGGAGGAGTGTGGGGCCACAGGCAGCGCAGTGCAGTGTTGTGTGTCTGAGTGAAGTGTTTAAATACCCGGACAGTGTCGTAAGGCTTCGGTCTGCGCGTACGGGCCTGAGCTTTTTTCGGACAGCGAGCCTGCGCACCCAGTGAGCAAAGGTTTCAGAACACCCAGACAGTGTCGTAATGTTTCGGTCCGGGCGGACGGGCTGTTAGCGTTTGCTCGGACACGCACGTCCACACCGCTCTTGAGAGTACAAATGTCTGTCTCTACGCCAGTGATTATAACGAACAGCTGATCCGCCTACACCAGTGACGTACTGTGGTTGCACTGATGAAGCATGCAGAACACCTACATAGTATATCAAATATCACGTAGAATATGTCCTTTTCTAAATAAGGTGTTGTCAAGCCTTATAAACACCTAAAACTATACTAAAATTAGCTTCCCTCAGATCATTTGCAGTCAAGAAATATTTACTTATATTGAAATTTGGCTCTCCGAGAATTTGCAGAATTCTTTTTGACATTGATAGAGAGTTTATTTAGCCATATGAGCAATAGGGGTTGGGTGTAAACGGGACTGCCCAGTATGGGCCAATAGGCCCGCTGCAGTTTCCTCCATTCTTATGTTCTTATGTTCTTATGTTACCCTCGAAAAATACCAAATTACCCTCGTGGGGGTAATTTACACCTAATTCGGAACCTCTGCCGCCAGAGAGAAGACACTCATGTACCAAAACACTCGAGCGTCTTTGCTTTAAGTCATCCGGGAGCTATTGTTGTCTTAGGTTCAGGTGCTTACACGAACATGACAAGTTTTATAAATAAGACAAAATTTAGGCTGAACACGAAAGAAGGATGTGTTTGTTGGGTTTCCTTTAAGGGATTAAATTTTCGAAGTCCATAAAAACCTTTATGTCTGAATTATTATTATTATTGTATAGAGTATCTTGAAAACGATGGGAGCATTACTCTCTCGTGTATATTTTTTCATTACTTTGTTGTTATTATATTACATAACAGTCTTTAACAACCATGATATGTAAACGCGCATTTAAAATAAGCACACCATACATTATTAAACATTATGAGAGATACTGTATACGCTCCTCTGTTTTTGTCGTTATTATTCTTATTGTTGTTCTTTTATCGGGAAAGAAGACACAATGTTCAATAACCAGGCAGTGGCTCACATCCTATCACATCCTGGGTCAAATGTCTCCAGGGTGGTGTACTTGGTGGCCGCCTCACTAATGATGCTCTTGTCTCTCTTTTGCCTCAATGATGTGAGAGAGAGAGAGAGAGACAGTGAATGGGAAAAAAAATAAGTTACAATAGGATCAAGTGAGAGAAAAGAAAAAGAAAGGAAATAAAGGGGATAAAGCGGAAAAGAAAGGCAAAAAGAGATAATGAAAGGGAGAGAATGGGCAAGAAAGAGAGAGAGACAGTAAAGCTAGAGAGAGACAGACAGAGAGGTGGTCTATTGTGTTCTTCTGTTCTTCAGACTCAGTGCAGTTGTATTGTATTCTCTTTACTGTTCTTTCTTACCTAAAACTATATATTTCCCACACACACACACACACACACACACACACACACACACACACACACACACACACAGATACATACACACACAGATACACACACTAAAGCGGATGATAGCTTCTAGAGTAGTCTGTGAACTGACAGCGAAAAGCACTCGGGAATTTTTCTCAGTAAAGATTTTCAAATTTATCTTTGTTTAAAAAGTGTTGGAATAAATTGGAACTCAAACGGATAGGGAATATGAAGCACTTGGTTCTGAAAAACACTGTTGATTGCCGTATTGTGAGCCTCCAGCATGAACTTTATTTTCGGGCCAAAAAAAAAATATATATATATATATTTTCATGATAATATTAATTCAATTTGTGGAATATATTAACTTCATTACATGTTTGTGTATGTGATATTTGATATGACATTTCAGGCTTTTGCGGGAAATTCTGGAGTGTGGGCTTTTGGTGACACATCTGAAGTCTACATTGTTATGGAATTAGAGATGTAAGGCCACATACAGGACTTATACTGAAATATGACAATACGAATCGTGTACAATGTTAGAGGAAGGTTGTTTGTGTAGAACTTGTAGATAAAGAGTCATGATACAAAAGTAATCAGTAATTATAGCCGTGTATATACAGTTAACAGCAACAATAAAAGAAATGATGCTATAGAAATATAATCAGTTGTCAGGGCTGTTATAATATAACTATAATCTTCAGCATCAAATTATCTAAGAAAGTACAGTAACTCAGTTCATCCTCCTGCTTCTATAAACATAATTTCAAACGCTAATATAATTATGTATGAATGTACATGATGACAATGATAGGGATACACTTACATGTAAAGTACGTTCAGGTGAACATACACGTACATAAACAAACGAAAAACGTTCATTCTCATAAACACACAGTTAAGAACATACTGCAAGCTATCTGCACATACTCTAGTCTATATAAATACACACACACACACACACACACACACACACACACACACACACACACACACACACACACATATCTTGATTGCAATAAGGTGGAGACGTGTTGTTCCTTTCCCACTTCCCTCCACTCAACTGGGAGTTCCTAGCACGACCTCTGCACACCAGCGACACAGGACTATTGGGCGCAAGCAGCTGGGATTGAGTGGCAACTGCTCTAGGTAAAAACCTGTGTGACTATCCAGGTCGACATAGGGGCCTATAAAAGTGTTTACACTGTCCATTCTAATTTATCCTGCATATGCAATCGCACCTGTCGGGACAGTCTACCTAAGTGAGACCAGACTACTCGAAGAAGGCTCACTTAATGAAGTGAGAAAGGGTTACATATTTTGGAAGGGTTACCCCCAAGGATGCCGACTTCTGCATAGTATAGTTTTTGCCACACAAAAAAATCTCCTTCCCAATCTCACGGGAACACCAGTTGGTATCAAAGAAAGACTTATATTACTCCACATCCACCGAGAAAAAAGTCGAGCCTCACCAGCTGATAACGAAATAGACCGCTTTTACCAAGCATGAGACGAGGCCTTGATCCGTATCCTTATGAACAATAAGATCATTTTGCTGAACGATATCAACGGCAGAGTGGTAAATACGGAGCGGATTAAGACTGGGACTCAACATCTCTGAAGACGCACAGTACAGTGTTGCTAGACTCCCAGTGAGCCTTTCACCAAGACCGAGGTGCTGTAGACATGATCCTCCTTTAGTTATAATAGTATCCGTAGGCTGTATGAGTCTCCCTGATCTATGAGAACCTCCCTGGGTTGTTATAGTCTCCCTGAGTTCTGAATAGTCTCCTTGGGTTGTTATAATCTCCCTGGGTTGTTATAATCTCCCTGGGTTGTTATAATCTCCCTGGGTTGTTATAGTCTCCCTGGGTTGTTATAGTCTCCTTGGGTTGTTATAGTCTCCTGGGTTGTTATAGTCTCCTGGTTTGTTTTAATTTTCCATGTGTTAAATTCCCTGGGTTGTTATAATCTCCTGGGTTGTTATAATCTCCTGGGTTGTTATAGTCTCCTCGATTATTTAAGGCTTCCGGTTGTTATAGTCTCCTGAGTTCTGAATAGTCTCCTTGGGTTGTTATAATCTCCTGGGGTTGTTATATCTCCTGGGTTGTTATAGTCTCCTGGGTTGTTATAGTCTCCTGGGTTGTGCCCTGGGTTGTTTAATTTTTCCATGTGTTGTTAAATTCCCCATGGGTTGTTATAATCTCCTGGGTTGTTATAATCTCCTGGGTTGTTATAGTCTCCCTCGATTATTTAAGGCTTCCTGGGTTGTTATAGTCTCCTGAGTTCTGAATAGTCTCCTTGGGTTGTTATAATCCTGGGTTGTTATAATCTCCTGGGTTGTTATAGTCTCCTGGGTTTGTTATAGTCTCCTGGGTTGTTATAGTCTCCTGGGTTGTTATAGTCTCCTGGGTTGTTATAGTCTCCTTGGTTGTTATAGTCTCCTGGGTTGTTATAGTCTCCTGGGGTTGTTAAAGTCTCCTGGGTTGTTATAGTCTCCTGGGTTGTTATAGTCTCCCTCGGTTGTTTATAGTCTCCTGGGGTGTTATAGTCTCCCTGGGGTGTTTAAGTCTCCCTGGGTTGTTATAGTCTCCTGGGGTGTTTAAGTCTCCCTGGGTTGTTATAGTCTCTGGGGTGTTTAAGTCTCCTGGGTTGTTATAGTCTCCTGGGGTGTTTAAGTCTCCTGGCTTGTTATAGTCTCTAGGTTGTTTAAGTCTCCCTGGGTTGTTATAGTCTCCTGGGGTGTTTAAGTCTCCTGGCTTGTTATAGTCTCCTGGGGTGTTTAAGTCTCCCTGGGTTGTTATAGTCTCCTGGGGTGTTTAAGTCTCCCTGGCTGTTATAGTCTCCTGGGGTGTTTAAGTCTCCCTGGGTTGTTATAGTCTCCTGCGGTGTTTAAGTCTCCTGGGTTTTATAGTCTCCTGGGGTGTTTAAGTCTCCTGAGTTGTTATAGTCTCCTGGGGTGTTTAAGTCTCCCTGGGTTGTTATAGTCTCCCTGGGGTGTTTAAGTCTCCCTGGGTTTGTTATAGTCTCCTGGGGTGTTTAAGTCTCCTGGGTTGTTATAGTCTCCTGGGGTGTTTAAGTCTCCTGGGTTGTTATATAGTCTCCCTGGGGTGTTTAAGTCTCCCTGGGTTGTTATAGTCTCCTAGGGTGTTTAAGTCTCCCTGGGTTTGTTATAGTCTCCCTGGGGTGTTTAAGTCTCCTGGGTTGTTATAGTCTCCCTGGGGTGTTTAAGTCTCCTGGGGTTGTTATAGTCTCCCTGGGGTGTTTAAGTCTCCTGGGTTGTTATAGTCTCCTGGGGTGTTTAAGTCTCCTGGGTTGTTATAGTCTCCTGGGTTGTTATAGTCTCCTGGGTTGTTATAGTCTCCTGGGTTGTTTAGTCTCCTGGGTTGTTATAGTCTCCTGGTGTTATAGTCTCCCTGGGTTGTTATAGTCTCCTGGGTTGTTATAGTCTCCTGGGTTGTTATAGTCTCCTGGGTTGTTATAGTCTCCTGGGGTGTTTAAGTCTCCCTGGGTTGTTATAGTCTCCTGGGTTGTTATAGTCTCCTGGGGTGTTATAGTCTCCCTGGGGTGTTATGTCTCCTGGGTTGTAAGTCTCCTGGGTTGTTATAGTCTCCTGGGTTGTTATAGTCTCCTGGGGTGTTATAGTCTCTGGGGGTGTTATAGTCTCCCTGGGTTGTTATAGTCTCCCTGGGTTGTTATAGTCTCCTGGGGTGTTATAGTCTCCTGAGTGGTTAAAGTCTCTCTGGGTTGTTATAGTCTCCTGGGGTGTTATAGTCTCCTGGGTTGTTATAGTCTTCCTGGGTTGTTATAGTCTCCTGGGGTGTTTATAGTGTCACTGAGTTATAGTCTCCTGGGTTGTTATAGTCTCCTGGGGTGTTTATAGTTTACTGAGTTGTTATAGTCTCCTGGGTTGTTATAGTCTCCTGGGGTGTTTAAGTCTCCCTGGGTTGTTATAGTCTCCTGGGGTGTTTAAGTCTCCCTGGGTTGTTATAGTCTTCCTGGGGTGTTTAAGTCTCCCTGGGTTGTTATAGTCTCCTGGGGGTGTTATAGTCTCCCTGGGGTGTTATAGTCTCCTGGGTTGTTATAGTCTCCCTGGGTTGTTATAGTCTCCTGCGGTGTTTAAGTCTCCCTGGGCTGTTATAGTCTCCCTGGGGTGTTTAAGTCTCCTGGGTGTTATAGTCCTGGGGTGTTTAAGTCTCCTGGGTTGTTATAGTCTCCTAGGGTGTTTAAGTCTCCTGGGTTGTTATAGTCTCCTGGGGTATTTAAGTCTCCTGGGTTGTTATAGTCTCCTGGGTTGTTATAGTCTCCTGGGTTGTTATAGTCTCCTGGGTTGTATAGTCTCCTGGGTTGTTATAGTCTCCTGGGTTGTTATAGTCTCCCTGGGGTGTTTAAGTCTCCTGGGTTGTTATAGTCTCCCTGGGGTGTTTAAGTCTCCCTGGGGTGTTATAGTCTCCCTGGGGTGTTTATAGTGTCACTGAGATTTGATTTGATTTAATTCTGGTGATTTCTCTAATTAATTTTATTTAATTTGCTTTAAGAATAACAAACATTTTTCATTTATCTTTTAATGTATAAAGTTTTGTGTGTTGGCGTTTGATGCGCTTAATTTATTCTAACAGAGTTCGGTTAACTGATCCGTAAGAACAGTTCGGTAAGTGATCTCTAACAACAGGGTTCGGTTAACTGATCCGTAAGAACAGTTCGGTAAGTGATCTCTAACAACAGAGTTCGGTTAACTGATCCTAAGAACAGTTCGGTAAGTGATCTCTAACAACAGAGTTCGGTTAACTGATCCGTAAGAACAGTTCGGTAAGTGATCTCTAACAACAGAGTTCGGTTAAGTGATCCGTAAGAACAGTTCGTTGATGATCTCTAACAACAGAGTTCGGTTAACTGATACGTAAGAACAGTTCGGTAAGTGATCTCTAACAACAGAGTTCGGTTAACTGATCCGTAAGAACAGTTCGGTAAGTGATCTCTAACAACAGAGTTCGGTTAACTGATCCGTAAGAACAGTTCGGTAAGTGATCTCTAACAACAGAGTTCGGTTAACTGATCCGTAAGAACAGTTCGGTAAGTGATCTCTAACAACAGAGTTCGGTTAACTGATCCGTAAGAACAGTTCGGTAAGTGATCTCTAACAACAGGGTTCGGTTAATTGATCCAAACAAAAGAGTTCAATTTACTGATCCGTAACAACAGAAAGTTTGTTAACTCTCATGTTACAATAAATATTTAGTTTAAGTATTGCCTTATAACAAAGAGTTTAGTTAAGTAATCCCTTCCAGTAAATTATTATCTACTTAATCCCTTGCAACAAAGAATTTAACGAAACGATCCCTTGCAACAAAGAATTTAACGAAACGATCCCGCCACAAAATTTAACGAAACGATCCCTTGCCACAAAGAATTTAACGAAACGATCCCTTGCAACAAAGAATTTAACGAAACGATCCTTGCAACAAAGAATTTAACGAAACGATCCCTTGCACAAAGAATTTAACGAAACGATCCCTTGCCACAAAGAATTTAACGAAACGATCCCTTACAAAATTTAAAGCAAACGATCCTTGCCACAAAGAATTTAACGAAACGATCCTTGCAACAAAGAATTTAACGAAACGATCCCTTGCAACAAAGAATTTAACGAAATGATCCCTTGCAACAAAGAATTTAACGAAACGGTCCTTGTAACAAGAGTTTCATCAACTAATTCCTAACAACAGTCATTTCGCTTAACTTATTCCCCAACAAATTATAGATCGCTTAACATTTTTTTCACGCGATGCCCACCAGGACAAATTTGGGTAATGTGTCGTGCAACAACCTGACTCTCAACTACCGACCTCAATTATCTGCTCCCTAACAACGTGGATATACATACATCTAAATGGCCCATATTAATGATAAAGCGTTAATTACCACGCCTCTAATTATATAGGGCTCATTGTTTAGTTAATTGGTTCTATAAAACCAAAAAGTGTAAATAAATGTTTATTATTAAAAATAATCATTCGTTTATACAGCTCCTGAAAATGCGGAATTCAATTAACTTGGTCCTATTAACAGAGGGCTTCGTTAATTGACTCGTAACAATAACCGAGTCTGGGTACCACCATAATGATACCGAATTCGGATAACCGGCTTTATGTAAATATGAATATTCAGTTAATGGAACTCTATCAGTGTCTTGATCTACTCCAAGTCGTGGAAAGCGAGACTCACTGTTTGGTGCACCTGTTACTGCAACTCCAGGTAGTCCAGCTTCTGACCCATAGGAGATATTATTATTATTATTATTATTATTATTATTATTATTATTATTATTATTATTATTATTATTATTATTATTATTATTATTATTATTATTATTATTATTATTATTATTATTATTATTATTATTATTATTATTATTATTATTAATATTATTAGTATTATTAGTATTATTAGTATTATTATTATTATTAGTATTATTAGTATTATTATTATTATTATTATTATTATTATTATTTTTATTATTATTATTATTATTATTATTATTATTATTATTATTATTATTATTATTATTATTATTATTATTATTATTATTATTGTTGTTGTTGTTGTTGTTATTATTATTATTATTATTATAAAGATTCTGCAGGTGACCAACCATGGATATTACTAACAAAAGTAAATTATTTTCTGGTGTTTTTCATTGTTTCATACTAATCTGCCCTTCATTTCTGTAAATAATGAGTAAGGTGTGACCGTTGCCCTCCAAAAATACAAAAAATGGTCCTACAATGCTGTTCAAGGTTTTAGTGTTGTGTATTTATCTAGGAAACACCCCTGTAAATTTCCTTGGAGATCGGTGCATGTCTGAGTTAGCACCGTCGTAAAGGAAAGTATTGCTATTTCAGCTTATGAACTTCATAAATATTATTATCTAATGAACAAATTTAGTGGAATTTCTTTTATTAGACTTATAAGATATACTAACACAAAGCAAATGATCGATCATATCAACCTTAATACCCCTAAAACACTATTATAGATTAGGACGAAATACAATAATCCCAATAATTGCATTTCTAGGTTCAAGACCCATTTCTCTCAACTGGCGTATAATGAAAAAAGAAATACTATTACCCCGCAATGCCTGGAGTGCCAGCAGGAGATGGCTGACTTCTTCCGTGAATCTCTAGCCCAACCATTTACACGTGGCGACTACAAGGAGCTGGTAGAGCTTTGTCTGCTGGTTGTAACTAAAGGATCCGAGCCAGTGAACTTCACGATGGTCTACCCCGGCGCACTTCACAAAGCAAGGTGGATGGCTAAACTGCTCTATACCCTCAAGATTGTTCTTTTGTCAGGCCAGATCAAAGAGCAGTTTCCGAAAGCCGAGGTTGTGACTAAAAGTTAAATCAGCAAGTTAGAACGGTTTGCATTGTTCACAGTCGCTGTTTATGTCCCATGGTGGATTGTTTGCCCCGTTCCAGCAAGTGCACCACTGAATGACTTGAATTTGGTCGAAACCATGACTGAATTTGCCCCATATGACGCCACAATAGTTGACAAAGCACGTGTGGCACTCGGTAGACACACTTGGTACCTAACTGAGGAGTTGGCCCCACTGGCTTTGTTCTCGTCCCAAGTACAAGAAAGGACAAAAGGGGAGATGGGGAAGGCCCCTCTTTGCCATGAAGGCACTGAAGTTACTAAGAGAGTGGGGCTCAATCATGGGGGCTATGGAAAGCCATATCTTCCCCCTGTCCCAGAAAGTGGCACTGCCCTGGTGGACGTAATTGGGCCTGACTCAAGCCGGTTCTTCACCATTTTAGGCATGCCCTATCAGTTTCTCCACAGACCAGCCAGTCAATGGGCGGATCATGACGACTACCTGAACATGAAACGGGTTGTGGACAAGCTTCAGGTCGTCAATGAGGCTGCAGAGCGTGGTGTAAAACTTTGCCATGACTTTCTTAATGTTGTCAGGGACGAGGAGCGCTTTCAAGAAGTCCTTCAAGTAGTTGAAAATGACAGACTCCGCGTTCCTAATCAGCGCAAACGATCATCTGTTTCCGAACAGAAATCATGGTTTCTTGCTCTAGAGAAATAATACCTTGCGAATATATGATAAAACCCCTTAATGTACCATGAGAGAATAAGAATGATTAACTTTTTTGTGTTAGTGATAACAGCTTTTAATTTAGACAGGCAAATGATTGTGTAGTATCCCTTATGATGGTTGTGTAATCTCATATATAGGCGCGTATGCCGTTTTAGCAAAATCGCTATTTTTCAAATTGTTGGTGCTCACTCAAATATGCATGAACCTTCAAAAAATTGCACGTGGGTATTTTTTATGTCAATATGCAACACCAGCATTGTAGGACAAAGTTGGGGCAACTGTCACACCCTAATAATGAGTAGTTACGGAAATATCCCCCCCCCCCCCAACAACCAGCAATTTTGATTACAAAAAGTGGGCAGAGCTTTGAAGAAGGAAATTTCTGAAGTAAAAACAGACAAAATTTTTTACCAAACCAAACCTAATGAATCCTAACATAACCAATACTAATTTAACTTCATCTTACCTTAATTATCATATGGAGGAGGATAAAGTGATAACAGTTGTAGGAGAAAGTGGTCCAGTATGGTGTCATGATCGTTGTGATCAGCTTGGAACATGTACCGAAGCACAAAACTTTTGATATCCTTCTTCATGTTCTATATTTTGTGTATGATCGTCAGTAGAAGGATCCACATAGTTCTGACTGTGAATTACAGATGCACCGTGGGTACTGTAAGCCATCCATATATCAGTATGCATAACACTAACAACTATTACAAAACTCTAAATTAGCGGCCAGACACTAGTATGATGAATTTACTTTTGGAGATAGTTTCTATATCCCGAACAACTACACTCAGGTCACTTCACTTCTCGACCACGATGGGGTTTGATTTTCCAAACTTACTTTCGACCACTTCCATAACAACAACAAGCCCCTTATGGGTTATCCAATGGTTATCCAATCCCTGGTTATCCAATTAATGTTCGCACACAACTTGCGTCCAACAATGACAATGTTGAATACATTCTAGGATTGTCAAACAGAAACTTAAAAACTGTAATCATAAAAGAACTTGATGATGAATTTGAAGCAAGTAGACAAGGGCAAACAGATCTAGTCGATCCATTTTTTATCATGATGAGACGCATCAAGTAAACGTGTACGAGCATATGGATCAGTAATAAGATCACTAGATCACAAAATGTAGTAACCGCTAGACTAAGGATAGGCTATAAGTACCTCTGGCAGTATACCCCTCAGGCAGATGTGAACAAAATTATATGTAATGTGTGCGGACAGACATATGGTCACACACTCCAACACTACGTCTTAGATTGTGAAAAAATAGAACCTTATATGGATAGATCCAAGCACTGTGTATGAGAAGTCACAGCACTTAATCTCTGATGGCAAGATAGTTGACATACTAAGGCTGTATCCACACTTCGCATCTAGTACCTAATAAAAATTCTATGTACCGACTTACACAAATTTTTTGTGGGGAAATACTCTGTAACACGTTTTATTTTATTTTATTTTTATTTTTTTACTGGGATTAGCCCACCCGGGCACAGGTCACTGACCCACATCGGGGCCCGGGGGGCGAAAATGTAATAATAATAATAATAATTCATAGTAAATAACATTTATAATATAGAGTAAAATAAAATATTAGTGCTAATAATAATAATAACACTGATAATAATAAATACAAAGAAATACAAGAATGAAATAAAATCTAGAGTGAGAAGCGTTATATGTATGTTGTGTTGTCATGTAAGAGAAACAATTGAGACCCTGTAATTGTGTGTAAATGAGGCAGAAAGTCAGATGAGCAACCTGGGACTTGGTCACAATTTTCGTGATACCATATGGCAGCAGGGTCTACCATTAGACAACACATTACACTTCCAATATCTTCCCAGGCGGTAGTACCTCCCTGTTTGGTAGCTGCCTACTACCTAGTGTACAACCTGAGATTGCCTTAATACCATGATCACTGGGGTTCTTGATAAACACCATTTGTGGCCTTTGGGGGTGCACAATAAACTAGCTGCTGTCCTCGGCAAAATTGTGTATATATATATATATATATATATATATATATATATATATATATATATATATATATATATATATATATATATATATATATATATATATATATATATATATATATATATCTTTTCCAGTTCACGACAATTTCAAACGATCAACATACTGTAGTACAGATCAAACCTTTTCACGCTGACATGTGTAATTTGTCCAACCAGATGCCTTAAAACGCAGGAAGTGTATAGTCACAATGAGGTGATCTCTTTGTCTTGGGAATTTTCCGTCTTTCGGAGAAAAACCAATCGTGCTTATCTTCACCATAGTGACAGACTGAACCTCACTTAGAACACTTTGTGGATAATGGCACAATACCATGAGCCTTAAAAATGTCAACAGAAGTGGTTTCATTTTCAAACACACACCAGTCTGCCAACGAGCAGCAGCCATTGAACGCAGAAGCCATCTTCCCATTACACAATTCAAATTTCAAAGCAGGGATATCGCATGACATGAAGCCTTCCGCTGATTGGCTGAGTAAGAATGAAACATGTCCCGGCGAACTTGAGCTTTCTTAAGTAAAATCGAAAATTCAAATTAAATCCAAAACAATAAATTTGCATCGGAAACTCTGTAGAGTAAAGTATTCTTATTTATATTTACATTTTTGCTGTATCTCCCAATATGAAAAAAAAATAGAGTTCCGTGGTTGGTCTCTAACGAATGTTATTATTATTATTATTTTTAATATTATTATTATTATTATTATTATTATTATTAGTAGCAGTAGTAGTAGGCTCGCGGAGGTGATCTCCGAACAGAAGCAGCGGCCCAGAAGTTTCGTTACAGCCTGGATGAGATGTCTACTGTCTTTCTCTCTCCTTCGGTCGGCTTTGCTCTGCCTCAGGGGAACGAGAGCTTCTGCCCCAATTCCGACAACTGCTGCAGATATCGACTATGAGGCTATTGTCACTGAATGCCACATAGATCTGCGGCTCAACTAATTTAACACAGAAAGGATAGCTACATATGTATTAGGATATTTAATATTAAGGAAATTAAATGGTTGCAAAAATGTGGCTATTGGGGGAGGCTGGAGGCCACGTTTATAAAAAAAAAAAACTAGTAGTAGTAGTAGTAATAGTAGTAGTAGTAGTAGTAGTAGTAGTAGTTCAAACACATCTAACGAACCCTGTGTGGACGTCAGTGCTCGAGGATTCTGGACGCGGGGACAGCGAGCTTTCTTCTACATAAGGATTTTTTATCCCATGGCCGCATGTCACCGTAACCTAGCTCTCGATGCTGCACACAGGAGGAACGAGAACGACAAGAGAAGGGCATATGGGGAGAGAATTCAAAACGTTGATCAAGGCAGCTTCACTCCTCTAGTGTTCACAACCTCTGGTGGGATGGGACCAAGTGCAAGATGTTTCTACGCCAGACTCGCGGAGGTGATCTCCGAACAGAAGCAGCAGCCCAGAAGTTATGTTACAGCCTTCGGTCGGCTTTGCTCTGCCTCAGGGAGCGTGAGCTTCTGCCCCAATGCCGACAACTGCTGCAGATATTGACTATGAGGCTACAGTCACTGAATGCAGCATAGATCTGCGGCTCAACTAATTCAACACAGATAGGATAGCTACATATTTATTAGGATATTTAATATTAAGGTAATAAAATGGCGGGGAAGGTGTGGATATTGGGGGAGGCTGGAGGCAATTTAAAAATAAAAAAGTAATAGTAGTAGTAGAGTAAAACAAATACATCTCAGCCTTTACCACAATAATTTAATTTACCTAAAGGCATTACGGAAAAACAGACAAACTGATGGATAAGAAAATGAGGCATTTTAGGTCTTGAGTGGTGCAACAACGCTTGGTTGTCACACTGAGGAAGTATTCCACAACGCAAAATGTACTCCTTTTGATATTTCCCACTCACCAAAATCCCATTAGTATTTATCACTGACCACATTCCTCTTAGATTTTCCCACTGACCAAAATCCCAAAGAATATTCCAAGGAATGAACAAAATTTCGCGATAATTTTTCCAATTGGTAATGAGGAATATGGTTAACTTAATTCGTATTAGGTTAATTTACGTTGAGTTAAATTAGGTTTGCTTATATTTTGTTAGTTTGTCATAGGTTAGGTTAAATTTAATTAAGATTAATACAGTCAGATGATTGAGTGTTTGAGTACGTTATGCCATGAAATTAGGTTAAAACTATTTTATGTTATTTAGGCTTAGGTTGTTAGGTTGGGGTAAGTTATGATAAGTTACGAAGCGTAAGATAGGTTGTTAGGTTAGCTTAGGTTAGATTAAGTTAGGTTAAGTTAGAATAGGTTACGTTACATTACGTTATGTTAAGTCAGCTTAGGTTTTGATGAGTTAGTTTAGGTTAAGTTAGGTGAGGCAAGGTTAGGTTAAAATAGGTAAGGTTAGGTTGGGTTGGGTTAGGTTAGGTTAGATTAGGTTAGGTTTGGTTAGATTAGGTTAGGCTACGTTTGGTTAGTTATGGTTAAGATATAATAGGTTAGGATAGGTTACGTTAGATTATGTTGGGTTAAGGTGAAGCAGATAAAAAAATCCAGTTAAAAATTTAAAAGGTGTACGATAGAATTTATTAGACTGTACCTGTTTACTGTTCCCTGTACTCGTGGTGCATGAGCGATGTTTACCGTCAAGTGAATCATGAATATAAGAATTGATGATATGAACCCAGGGATTTATTTTACAGATATGAGTTTCCAAAAAATTAAGGGTGCAGGTGGTGTGGGTGTTAGTGGTGGTGTTGGAGGTGGTGTTACTGGTGGTGATGCTGGTGGTGTTAGTGGTGATGATGCCGGTGGTGGTGATGGTGGTGGTGGTGGTGGTAGTGGTGAGGGTAGTGTTAGTGGAGGTGATGTTGGTGGTGTTAGCGGTGGTGATGGAGGTGAAGGTAGCGCTAGTGGTGGTGGTGATGGTAGTTTTAGTGGTGGTGGCGGTGTTGAAGGTGGTAGTGGTAGTGTTGGTGGCGTTAGTGGTGGAGTTGGTGGTGTTAGTGGTGGTGTTGGTGTTAGTGTACTGTAGGTGTGGGTGGCGTTAGTGGTGGTATTGGTGGTGTTAGTAGTGGTGTTGGTGGTGTTAGTGTGAAGATGATGGTGTTAGTGGTGGTGTAGCAATGTTAGTGGTGTTATTGGTGGTGCAGGTGGTATTAATGGTGCTGGAGGTATTAGTGGTGGTGATGGTGTAAATGGTGGTGGTGATGATGCTAATGTTGTTGGTGGTGGTGGTGTTGGTGGTGTTAGTGGTGGTGCAGGTGGTGGTGCTAAAGGTGGTAATGGTAGTGTTGTTGTTGTTGTTGGTGGTGGTGGTGGTGGGGGTGGTTGTGAAGATGATGGTGTTGGCGGTTGTGGTAGTATTCGTGGTATTTGTGGTGGTGGTGATGCTGGTGGTGTTTGTGGTGGTGGTGATGCTGGTGTTCGTGGTAGGTTTTGGTGGTGTTAGTGGTGGTGCAGATGGTATTAATTATGGTGGTGATGGCGTAGGTTGTGACAAGTAGTGGTCGGTGAAAGGTAATGATGGTGGTGATAGTGCCGCATGGTGGTGGCAATGGAGGCGGTTGTGGTAGTAGTAACAATGGTGGTCAGAGTTCATGCTGGTTAATGATAGTGATGGTGGTGATGGTGATGATTAGTGGTAATGGTGATACTGATGGTGGTGGTAACGGAATATTAGTGATAATGGTAGTGAAAATGATGATGAAAACGGTGATGTTAATGGTGATGACAATGGTGGTGATAGTGATGATGATAGAGGTAATGGTGGTGGTAATGGTGATGATGATGATAGAGATGATGATGATGATGATGATGATGATGATGATGATGATGATGATGAAACGTAACCTAACCATAATGGTAATAAGAAAAGGAAAACAAACCCATAAACAAGTATAAATAAAAACATGAAACTAGATATTGATTATATAATGATAAAGAATGGTGATAATGGTAGTGAATGATGATATACCATGTGAGTGTAAAACGAGAGTGATGATGGCGCTGAGGATAATACTGGAGGTGTCTGTCACTGTATTCAAAATAATTGGTGCAGTGATAAGTATATAGAGTAATGATAATTATATATCTAGTACTCCAGGATAGTTTAACTTCAAGAAATACAAGAGGTACTGTACAATACATAAAATGTTGAACAGTCAAAATTAACAATCTCAAATAATGACACAGTTAACATTACAAGATAATTAAGTATATACAGTTATATAATCCCTACGATACATTGCAAACCTACAAGCGGAAGGTGACACTGACACAAGCAATTGTGCAACAATTTTTACCACGCGACTGGCACAGACTGATTGCAAGCTGAGCCAGGGTTTAACCCCCAAAAAATAAAATAAAATGAAACAATCTGGAATAGCTGAAGTCTCAGGACTTTCCCTTTCCTGCCGGAGGTCCTAGCTTATTTTAAGGGAAACGTAAAATTTAGGACTGTGTAAACTTCGCTATGGATACTCCTTTAGTGCCCCTGAACCCTGAGGTTGTTTGGTCATAAGTCGCTCCTAAAGAAAGCTTCACAGAAAACAGTGAAGTTGTTCGAAGATTTTCTGAATACAGAAAACAGTGTATAGACACAAAATATTCGCTCTCACCTTAGAGACCTTTCACCTCCATCTGCGGAGGACGGAAACACCGACTCACCTGTAAGAGAAACAAATCTACATTAACAGGTAATCAAACTAAATATACTTACAAGTCTAATAAGCATTTTTGGAGCTGAAACAAATCCATATATGTAAAGCTTCACTAAAACAATAATACAGTATATACAAGATAAACTTGTGAGCTTCATACATAATACAGTCGGTATTACTGATTCTGAAGCTTAGTTGAAGACGATAAAATTAACACATAATTTTCATTAACTTATATTTTAGTACAGATATTTTCAGCATCACGTTTTCAACATATCCCTCATATAATTTAATTATTTTATATACAGAGTGATGCAGTGTGGATGGTAAATAGAGCAAGATAGATATTTCCTCACCATCTGCTGTTATCTATTCTCTCTCACGGCTGCAACAGAGGCTTTTGACAGTGGTGTTCCCCTTCTAAAACACGACTCCAAGCTTTCTATCTGATTTCACTCTCTATTGCTCAATGCAACCAGCCATCAGCCTTCATTAGATTGGGATTATAACATATCCAACAGAAGGAATGATATCTTTCATACATATTTCCACAATTATTTATTTTTAAATATATTTCGTGTGAGGAAATTGTTTTTATCAACGCGTAAAACAAATTGTTGTGGCAAAAGAGCTATTGTTTAGGTCAGTTTTCTTTAGGTCAGTTTTCTGTGAAGAAGAACACAATGGAAAGGTGGTTCTTAGAAAGGTGCTGTCATGAAGCATTGATTCAGTTCAGAGAAAGCACACACACACACACACACACACACACACACAGAAATAGACCCTAACATAAATTCATGTTACTGGCATCGTTATGAAATATAATTTATCGTCCTTTGTACATTCCCGAATCTGACATTTTCCACGTCACCTCGGGCTTTATTATTATTATTATTTTTTTTCTCTTTTTTCTTTTTTTTTATTATTATTATTATTTAGTAATTGTTAGGCCATTATTTTCCTCTATCATCTTCCACCTTCTTATCTCTCATCCTAAACATGTTTATTTCACATAATCGGTCTCTCCATCTTTCCTCTTCACCTTCTTTTATTTTTTTCTTATTCTCTGCTCTCATGTATTTCCTATTTGTTTACCTAATTTCTGATTAAGCGAGCCAATACCGATTGATAATTACCCATCATTCTTAACATCCTGTTCCTTCTGTATATACACACCTCCTCCCATTCCATTTTCTTGCTTACATCTTCTCCTTTTCTTCCTCTTACTCATTTGTTTGTGTCTTATTCCATAGTAGCTTGTTAATTCTATCCTTTATTTTGACGTCTTCCTATATCTTTATGAAGTTATTTTCGTTTCTTTCTCGGTGATTTCTTCTCTCTTTTTTTTATCTGTTCTCTCATCTTTATTTTATATATTTTTTTATTTTCTGTGTTTATTTACTTTTGCCTGGCATCTGTTTATTTGTCTCTCGTCTTTACTGTTTGTTCTCTTCACGTCTGCAAATCTTTCAATCTTTTTTTTATTCCTTGTAGAGCATTTTTCTTTTCTACTTTGTATTCGCCTGTTTGCTTGCTCCTTCGTTTCTGTTTGTGTTCCTCTTCTCTCCTCCTGTGTGCTTACTTCCTCTTCTCATCCTTCCCCTTCCTTACCCTCCACATATACTCTACACGCCCCTCACCTCTCAGCTTATAACTACCAATATTTTTCCGTTTATTAATTTGTCTTTACCATTTTGTTAGTTTTCCCTAATTTATTCACTGTTTCTTTACTTTTTCTTTATCTTATCCATTATTTCTTTAATCATAGTTCCTCTCCATTATTTTATCTATCATTGTTTATTCTATCTACTTTCCTCTGTCTGTCTGTCTGCCTGTTTGACTGTCCCCCATCTTCATTCCCCTGTCTCTATCTCTCTCTCTCTCTCATCTTTCTTGTCTTTCTCTCCCATTTACGTCCCCCCCCATCTCTATCTCTCTCTCATCTTCCTTCCTTTCCCTGTTTCCCTGTCTCCTATCTTCTTTCCTCTGTCTCTCTCTCTCTCTCACCTACCTTGACCTGTCTTTCTCTCCCATCTTCCTTCCTTCCTCTCCCTCTCTCTTCCTTCTTCCTTCACCTGTTTCCCTCTCCCATTAGATATACCTTTTTGATTCCAATATCTTCGATTATTCCTTCTCAATACTTCCTTTCCCACTATCCCTACTTATCTTGTCATTTTACTTATTACAGTATCCTTCTTATCATTACCTCTCTCCCACCTTCCTTCTTCCGTTATCCTCCTCATTTTTTTTCTATTCTTTAGTTTATTCTTATCTTTTATTTTTCTTTACCCCTTATCCCTCTGAATACCTTCCTCCTCCTTAGTATCTCCATTTCATCTTCCTTCTCTTTATCGTCCCCCCCAACCATCCCCCCCCCCCACTTCTAATCCATTTTTCTTCCCCGTATCGTCCGCTGTCTCTACCTTAGCCCTTCCTCTCTCCTCCCATTCTTCTTCTTCTTCGATGATCCCTCCCCATCTCCTCCTCCTCCCCTCCTACTCCTGCTCTCTCCCTCCTTCGCCTCTTCCTCCTTCTCTCCTCCTCTCCTCTTCTTCTTCCTCCTCTTCACCCCCCCTCCTCTTCCTCCTATAGTGTACAACAGCCTCCCACACCGAAACAAACAATAGCCTTAAACAACAAAAGGAAACAGGAGCCGTAGTCTGTCCCCCAGGAGCCGCCACACAACGCGATACCTGTAATGAACAATGTTATGCCGAGGTCTGGATACAACCCATTGCTTTCTCCAGGACCTGATTCTAGCCTTTGGGGAGAGATGCTTTACTTACTGTGTATACTGTGTGATTTGCAAGTGCCAGGAACATGATTTGGAACTTAATGGTGGCGACGTTAGGTTATGTAAGGTTTGGTTTGGTTTGGTTAGGTAAGATTAGGTTAGGTAGGATTGGTTATTTATGGTTAGGTTTGGTTATTCTACGTTTGGTTTGGTTTGGTTTGGTTAGGTTTGGCTAGACTTGGCTAGAATTGGCTAGGTTTCAGGGTTAGATTAGGTTTTATTGGGTTAGGTTTGGTTAGATTTGGTTAGATTAGATTAGGTTTGATAGTTTGTTGAGAGTAGGGATTCTCAACCGAAATCCCGGACGGTAAACCAATACATTTTTCCTCTGGATAGCTACCACAAATCCCGGGTTTTCCTAGTATTTGCAAAGCATTGAAAAAAAAATAAAAAACATGAAATTCCTGCATAATAGAAATTTAATATTTCTCGTCAAACAATTTATCTCTCACACGCGTTAACTCTTACTTCAAATAATCAAAAACAATACACGTTCACATCGCGTCTGTAGTTGAGTCATTTAGTCCTCGTTTCAGTGCATTGTTGCCGTTTCACATCTTATTCGTTTGTTATGTGGACAAATTTGTGGAGGGAAACGCTAAGTGCGGAGCTGCTGTCCGAAGTAAGGGAGGAAGTAGATACTTCTCATGTTTTGAAATCTATTATTAACCAATATTTTATTATGAAATGATACATAATAATGATATTGGCATTATAGGGAGGTACACTCGGAGACCATATTCTCTAGCCCACCTGGGTCGGTGCTGGAGGTTAGTACAGTGTCCTTTCTGGACGGGGGCCCACTCTAACTATCACGAGGCTACACACGCACGAGCACACACAGTCATAGTACAGCTGTATAGATAATATTATGTATAAATATTGTATATTGCATTTATACTCTGCATTATCTTCATTATATATGAACACGAAGAAAAATTACCATAGGTTGTAGTTACGAAAGTATGAATGGAAATAAACACTTCCAAACCACCCAGTGAGTCCACACAACGTTTACAGTGCTTCCACCACACCCCATCTATATCTTATGTTTCCCATCATTTGCGTAACTATATGAAAAATTGTGTTTAATTTCACTACAAAAACCTTAAATTACATGTGGGTCAGTCACTCCTCATTTGGCACACTTATAATGTAATACTTTGACCATCCCACCTGGGCACATGGTGGCCCACGGTAACTCCCACGGTAACTAGTCATAGTATCAATACCATACTGTAATATTGCATTTTATTGCAAACCATAAAAAATCTTGTTTAACCATTGGACGTGAGGGAAAGGACCACACACTGGAGTTACGAAATGAAGAACCAAAGTACATAGGAATGACCGACCTGACCTCGTGTGTAGGGAGGCCTGCCGTATCAGTGTGGACACGGTTGTTCAAGGGGTAAGTCGTATAATTCATCCTTGCATTTGTTGAGAAGAGTTAAATATATGTATATATATATATATATATATATATATATATATATATATATATATATATATATATATATATAATCAACGACCTCACCAGCCAGGATTCGAACCCTCGACCTACTGGGTGGGACTAGGGAACGCTACCGACCAACCCACAAGGATATTAAAAGCAGTCCTAGGCTCTGTTATATTTCACACAAAGCCTGTTCATCGAGCTGATGGCGCCGTGAACCTCATTGGGAACTGCCCGTGCCTCGTATGTGGTGTCAGTAGCATTTTACGGAATTCAGCTGGTATGAAACACGAGGTACCATATATATACTTCATTTTCAGTCCATATAACACGCGGACTTTGAACATATAATCCTTGTGTCCTTGTGGGTTGGTCGGTAGCGTTCCCTAGTCCCACCCAGTAGGTCGAGGGTTGGAATCCTGGCTGGTGAGGTCGTTGATTATATGTTGTAATCATTACATCATTTCTCAACAAAGATAAATATGAACATGCTACAAAATAATGTATGATAGCAATTACGAAATAAAAGGGTGCTTTTACCAATGCAGGTACTTTTCGTTTAGCCGAAATCCAAGAATTATAATATTTTTTGTGTGATAAATTTTATCAGAAATAATTTTTCCTCGAATACTGTAATTCGACGATAAAACTGAATGTATAGAATGTATAAACAATATACACTAATATGATTTCAAAGTATTATTTCAATAAAAAACTAGAGGTTATGTAAATTTTCGCCCATACCCTTATTTACGTAAGCAGGGAATTCCCGGATACCAGGACAAGAAATGATTATGTCGTAAAATCCCGGAATATTGAAAACACCCAAAAATGAGAAATCCTAGATTAGAGTGATAACGCAAATCCATGGTAGGCTCAGGAAAAGGTTGGTTAACAAAAAGGGAAGTTGCCCTGACAGCCACGTTCAAAGACACTTTAACTGTGTTCTACCACCATCTCCGCCTACCATTTCCAAGAGATTTCTATGATAGCCTTTATCTTCTTTACAACTACAACAAAGGAAAAAAAAACAGAAGACAAATTGAAGTCGAGGTCAATATTGTCAACTTGATGAAATATAGAAGAAATTAATAAATATGGAAAAACAGAGAAAAGGGAAAATGCATTGACTAGTGGAGCACACCGAGTGTTGCAGCACTCAGTGAGTGGCGAAACATTGATTGGTGGAGCACTGAGTTATAGAACACTGAGTGGTGGAGCACTAAGTGGAACAATGAGTGTTGGAGCATTGAGTGCTAGAGCACTGAGTGATGGAGCATTCAGTGGTGAAAGACTGACTGGTGGCATACTAAGTGTTGGAACACTGAGTGGAGGAGCACTGAGTGGTAGAACACTGAGTGATGGAGCACTGAGTTGTGGAGCACTGAGTTGTGGAACATTGAGTGGTGGAACACCGAGTGGTGAAACACTGAGTGATGGAGCACTGAGTTATGGAGCACTGTATTGTGGAACACTGAATGGAACACTGAGTAGTGAAACACTGAGTGGTGGAGCATTGAGTGTTGACAAACTAAGTGTTGGAGCACTGAGTGGTAGAGCACTAAGTGATGGAGCACTGAGTTGTGGAACACTAAATGGAAGAACACTGTGTGGTGGAACACGGAGTGATGGAACACTGAGTGGTGAAGGTACAGTTAGATTCTACATTTATATTCTACATTAAATTACAACATTGAAAAGAATACTTAAGCCAAGGAGAATTGTTTTGATGTAAATCACTCCGACAACGACTGAAGTCTTTAAACACGTTTACTAAATTAACTTTTATACTTGGTAACAACAAGTTAAAAATTAATGCTGATATTTATCTCTGTGAAAGGCATGACTACCCGTTAGAGACAGTACACTGTACACGTAAGGAGGCAGCGTGACCGACAATACACTCGACCCATTTACAGCTGGGTGGACTGGAAGTGTTCCATGATCGAACCATTGTTTTAGGACAGGAGGCAAGCAGTGTTTCCATTCAGTCGCCACATCCTATCATGTGTGTAGACGCCAGTGAAAGTTGGAGATATAGTCCAGCTTAGAGAGGACAGTAACGCAAGCCAGGGAAGTGAGTGCTGATGTGTCAATAGTATAGCGTCGGGAGGAAAATACAGGCTTCGATAAAGAGAGAGACAAACATAATAAAATACTCGGTAAGAAGTACGGGGTAACACTAAGGATTATTACCTGGCCTGTAATAATAATCAGTGAGGACACAAAGTGTAAGTTATAATAATTAGAAGGTATAAACGACATTATGAACTAGTTTATGTGACTTACTCTGAGGGTTACAGAAAGAGGTATACGTCTCGTTTACCTTTAGAAACACACACGAATATCCACGGAAAGAGAGTTGTTTGTTTACACGGACGACATTAGTAGTGAGGGGAACAGCAGGAGCTTCGAGCAGTCTGGAAGCCCTCACACACCCCTAGCAAATTATACCCAAACACAGTCCTGGTTGACTAACTCCGTGACCTGGACAGTTGGCTTACATTCCTCAATAACTTTGAGCAATTGTGACTACATCAGTTTCATCTCGTGCATATATATATGAAGTTGTTGTCTACTAATATAAAGTTATGGAGGCGACACACAAATATACCGACACCAGAAAACGTTCTCTACACGGAGTCATGTGAATAAGAAGTTATGTAAGGGATATAGAATGGAGCTGGTGTTATCGATGGTGTAGAAACATGATTAAGTTTAACTTTGGTAAAGTTAATGAGGCATCCTAACATGTTGCAGCACAAAGAGGTCAAGCTGTTAATGGTATCAAGTAAGCGTAAGTTTATTGTATAGAGGGTTTATTGACGGGTGCTCGTGAGAGACACACGAGAGTAGTTTTGTGTGAATAACAAAACTTTCTCGTTACACAGAGGACTTACAGCGTTAAATATTGCTGAATATACAGAAAATGAAAAGGTTTAGAAACTTAGTGAGTGATACGAGAGAGGGTTGGAGACAGCGAGGCAAATAAAGTCAAGATAGTAGTGGAAGGAAGAGACGTCATGTAAGAGTTAAGAGACAGGATAAACAGAAAAATATGAATGTGAATATATAGGAAAGGCTTTTAAAGACAGGGAGACTCTGGAGTTTAAGAGCATATAACTAGGGAGAGAGGAGAAAGTAGAAAATGATACCGAATGAGAAGAATTATTGCTGTACGGGAACTATGAGAGTCAGAAAGTAGGAAACCAGATGGTGATAGTTTGGAAAGAATACAATACATATGACTGACACTGGGAGATTATATGAGCATGCGGAGTATATGATGGGAAAGGGAGATGAAGTAGGTTACGTGAATAATAAGGGGGTGGGAGGTGGAAAGTGCATGGGTAGGGGAGAATAACGATGATACATAAGTGGTAAGACAGATGTCGGCCCCAAGCCAATAGAAAGTGAAATAATGTCCAATTTCAGGCAGAAATGGAGCACCACATGATTGAATTTTTCATTCATTGTTTCCTGACAGAGAAATATTAACTATTTCGAAGTTACAAGAAAAGTAAACGGTAAACGACAAGAGATGTACATTAACAGTAAATCTAAGCCTCCAGCGACTTCGGATTACCACTGTGATGCACTAAGTAATATAGTGCAGTTTCCAAGAACATAAGAATGAAGGAAAATGCAGCCGTCATATTGGCACAAACTGGGCAGTCCCGTTTTCACCCAACCCCTATCGTTCATATATCCGTCTAAACTATATTTGAAGCTACCTAGCATGTTCAATTTAATAATGATGTTTGGTAACTTGTTTCACTCATCCACTACTCTATTTCCAAACCAGTGTTTAACTATCTCAAGCTAAATCTAAATTTGTCTAATTTAAAACCATTGTTACGCGTTCGTTCCTGGTTGGATAATTCAAGTACCTTTGTTATATTACCTTTAATTAACCCTGACTTCCATTTATACACCTCGATCATATCGCTCCTCACTCTACAGTACGTCTCTCGAGGGAGTGCAAATTCTGATTCTATAATCTGTCTCTGTACTCAAGGTTCCTAATGCCCGGAATTAGTCTTGTCATCATCCTCTGTAGGCTTTCTAGGGACTCGATATCCATTCTGTAGTACGGTGACCAGAACTGAACTGCATATTCAAATGAGGTCTCACAAGCGTAACATATATTTTTAGGATAACCTCTCTATTCTTTGTTAGCCTTGTTTCGAGCAAATGCTCATTGTTGTCCTACTTATATTACCCCAAAATCTTTTTCACAGTCGGGTTTCTCTATATCAACGTTGTTCATCTAATATCTTATTTCTCTGTTTACATTTGTTCACATTAAATTTCATTTGCCAAGACCTTGCGAAAATTTGTTTAGAACTTCCTGTAGTTTTTGAGGAATCCCCGACAAATTGAATTACACGCCCTATTTTAGTGTCTTCAGCAAATTTACTTATGTTGCCGTCTACGCCTATATCTGTCGTTTATGTGTTTAATAAATAATAATGGTCCAAGTAGTGAGCCTTGGGGTACTTCACTAGTGACGTTACCCCAATTGGATTTAGTGCCATTAATGCTGACTCGCTGTTTCCTGTCCTGCAACCACACCCTAATCTAGTTTTGAACATCTCAAATTCCATATGCCTCCACTTAACGTGTTTATGTTTCATGGAGGACCCTGTTGAAGGCTTTGTTTAAGTCAAGGTAAACCACATCATAATCGTGTCCAGCCACTGATTCGACAACAGTTGAAACGAATGATAATAGATTTGTCGGATATGAACGTCCACTTGTGAAGCCATGCTGGGAACCATTGATCAATTTGTGTTTTTAGAGGTGATTTCGAATTGAATTAGAAATTATTGCTTCCAGTAATATGCCTAATTGGACAGTAGTTAGAGGATAGTGATCTATCTCCTTTCTTGAAAATCGGTATCACATTCGCTATTGTCCAGGATTCTGGTACTACATTGGTTTTCAATGACATGTTAAACAAGTTTACTAAGGGCATACTAAGTTCTTCCTTACATTCCTTTAATACTCTGGCGACTTATATGGTCTTAGTTTATCTATTTGTTTACTAACATCGTTACTAGTCATTACTACCTCGCCTAATCTATTTATTTACTATCTCTGTAGATAGTCATTGCTTCGGGTATCATGTTTAAGTTTTCGGTTGTGAAAACTGATGGAAAATATCTCTACAGATTATTGCTCATTAATTTTCTCCGTCGTTATCAGTTAGTTCGCCGGTATCTGACTGTATTGGTCCAATCTTGGCTCGTGTTTTAGTTTGATACATTTCGAAAAATTCCTTATAGTTTGACTTCGTCTCCCTTGCTAATTTTAGTTCATATTTCCTCTTTGCTTTTCTTATCTGTGTCTTAACCCTGTCTTAACTTTTCATAATATCAGGAATCGGTCTACTTGTTGCTCCACAAAATAATATTTATCATTCTCTTCCATGGACATAAATATAGCATGACAAAGCATTAGATAAAGTGTAATATTTATATCAGTTAGCTCGTACTGTACATCAGATTAACTCAGGCTTGGGCTAATGTTGTGTATTTAGGACCGGAAATTCAAGCTCCTCCATTAAACGTGAGCATCCACTGTAAGATAACCACACCGGATAAGAGCTGAGCAGGATGGTGAAGCCAATAGCTACCGAGGGAAGCAAACGGGAAGTGCAAATGCAACCACTATGGGAATGCACTGAGGAAATGGGACTTTCGGGTTCTACCTAATTATCCTGCAAAGGATAAAGGAACCCTGAATGGTGTTAGGGCGAATATATAGCCTCAAGCGGGTAGGTCAACGTCACCCAGAAGGAGAGTGATAGGGACAGAGAGTGCAATTGAATGGTCCTGAGAGAGGCAGTAACCAGGCGGTCTTAACTGGAATACGGGGAAGGGTGTAAGGTTGTGGCCCCAGGAGAAGATGGAAGGTGTTAGTACAGATAAATGACCGTTGGGTAAGTGAGGACAAGTAGATCCAAGTGCCCGTGAGACAAAGGTGGATGGTTAAAGACGAGAGGAAACAGCAGGACGCGACCTGTCCACAATACATAGTATATTTCATTACTTTAATTTTCAGTAAATCCACATACACTTCCAGATACATATGCATACAATATACATATCAATAAATATGTATACACAAAACACACACTAAAATATGACATATTAAGTTTATTGAAGGTAAGGTTTGCAAATAGAGAAAAGTAGATGATTGTAATTGAAATAATAAACTGAACTTATAATAACCAGAATGCATTATTTGGTGCATATGGCAGATTCGTGTTATTGAAAACCCTTGTGTAAAATGCTCTAACATGCACTGTTTACACACAAAATGTACTCCTTCCTGGCACGCAGGAGTATACTGCTTGCGGTAAACTTCAGATAGAAATGTTTATTATAGAAAATCTACTCCAGGAAACATGTTCTAGCAGTTTTGGTACCGTAAGCTAATGCTGTGTAATGTCAAGACCACATATTTTCTTTTCTCTTTCAAGTAAAATTGTTTGTTTCATAATTTAGAACCTTCTTGGAAATTCAGTGACTGAAAAATCTCTCCGCCAGAGACTTCTCACAGATGGTTAAGTGAAGAACAACAGCAACATAATATATGCCCGACCTCGGCTGGGTCGTGTTGCCTTTATACCACTAATATTACCAAGACACCAGAATATTAAGCAAGTTTTGGTCAAATTCAGGTAGAGACTATTGATAGACCCATATTGACATTTTTCCTTTTGATGTTATCCAGTAAATACGTCCCGTGAAAGGACCTTTATTTACTTCTATAATTAAAGTTTTAATGTGAGGCCATAAGTTTGGAGACGAGCTTTCATAAGAGAGTAAACATTTTTAATGGATCATTCGACGAAAACTTTCATATGTTATATACACTTTATTCCTTTTCTTTCTAAAACTTGATAATGACGAAGCAATGGCATTATGGTTTGTTTAAATACGTACCGTAATATGTCAGGGTTACATGAGTTAATGAGTTACTGTGTCTGATAAAATATACTCAGCTAGTGTTAGAACGTGAAGGCTCTCTTTCTTCACCCTGTCTGTCTCTCTCGCTCTCTCGTGTGAAACACATATCAACTTTAATCATGTGTGTGTGTGTGTGTGTGTGTGTGTGTGTGTGTGTGTGTGTGTGTGTGTGGAACCCCTAAATTATATATACACATATCTCTGACTTAGCACAGATATTGATTCAGGAAGGAGTATGTCTTACTTCAACAAATACACAGCAGCCTTGACTTCTTACATGTTTCCCGGTTCTCTCGTACGTGAAAAACAAAGCGTAATGATTTAGTACATTCCTTCCCTCTCATCTTCAGTTGTAAGTCAGTGCATTTAACAAAATAAAGTTTCAATCAGAATTAGTAACTTCCAGACACAAAACAAAGATATTGCATTAAAGCCTGAAGGGATAGTTATAATGAAATCTCTTCTCTATTTTCCAGGGTTATTTGATTACTTCTCCAGAGGATATCATATCTATACAAAACACCAGTTGGAGCGAAAATAGAAGTGTATTTTACCCAACACAACCAGCAACAACTCACAACAGCTTGGCCTTCACATGGACCGGGTCGAGCCAAACACAGCCATATTTTCCCTCCCACTAACTAATTGCCCCACATATTTTCATGCTTGTTGGTGATGCACTTGACACACGCTGCCGCTAAAAAAACATAAAATACAAAATTACACAAAACAAATGGTCTTTGTGCGAAAAATAGACCAATATTTTACCACAGGCATATACTGTACAACTGAGGGTCAATATTAGCATTGTTGTTAAGTTATTATTGTTCTACTGTTCTGTTATTTGTGCAGTTGATGTAATATATGTTGTGAATATGTTTGTATAGGGAATAAGTAAATTTTAGTCGGTTTGGTTGCACACACACACAAACACACATACAATATATATATATATATATATATATATATATATATATATATATATATATATATATATATATATATATATATATATATATATATATATATATATATATATATATATATATATATATACAAGTAAATCACTATAGTGTGCGTGATCTAGGTATATGTTGATCACAAGGAAAAAGAAAACATTTTCTTTTTTTTCCTTGTGGTTATCATATATATATATATATATATATATATATATATATATATATATATATATATATATATATATATATATATATATATATATATATATTAATACACAGAAACTTGAAACAAACTACACTGAGGCTTTGACTTCTCAAGATCTACTTTGTCTTCTGTCACTTTACAAGTTTCTCATTCTACATGGTAAAATAACTTCCATGGACACATAGTTTCACACCTTTATATTACTTGTGTTCATTCTTCAACGACGAGGGGTGGAAATAATTCCCAAATAAGTACTGATTATGAGACGACCATTCAGGTAAGTACCCGAGGCGGATAAAATAAAACTTAACTCCATTAACGGGCAGCGGGGACTCACCATCCGGATTTAACATAATTATGACATCATTACCTGTCAGTGTGAGAGCTACCGTATATTGATTTATTATATTTTAAATATTACTATTATTTATTTTTTCTTGCCATTATCAATATTTTTTTTTATCTTTAACATCATGATCAACATTATTATCATATATATATATATATATATATATATATATATATATATATATATATATATATATATATATATATATATATATATATATATCTCTCTCTTTATTTATATCTATCTATCTATTATATCTATCTATCTTTGCGAAATCGGTTAATTTGCAGAATGACCGGTAATCATGTTGATAATTTTGCAAAAATAACGTGCACAGGTCAACCTAACCTAACCTAACCTAACCTAACCTAACCAAACCTAACCTAACCTAACCTAACCTAACCTAACCAAACCTAACCGAACCTAACCAAACCTAACCTAACCTAACCTTAGTGTTGAATAATGTTAGGTTGGCTCGTGTAGCTTGATAGTTTCGTGGTCCTGCTCCTCTTTTTTAACCTGGGACTAAGTGTTGTTGTAACCTTACCTGTTCTACTTCCTAACTTATCAAACATAGTTTGTCTCTGTGACTCTGCCTCAGTCGCTTTATATTTAGTAGAAAAACAAGGACCCATTTGGCGATCACATTATGGAGAAATGTTATTACTGGTGTGGTAAAAGTTGTTTAGAAATACAGAGCTTTTAAGAGCAGTGACAGTAACGGTGTTAGCAGGAGGCAGTAATATAATGGTGGCAACACAGAAGGTTGTAACTAAGACACTCCTTCTGGAGACAGTTAACACACACACACACACACACACACACACCAACAATAACAGCCAGGGGGGATAAAATGTAACCCCCTTCTCAGTTTCTCCCAAACTCACTCTTCACCAAAAAAACCCAAAAAAACAGTACAATTATTGTTGTTGAATTCACTGCGATTGTATAAAGTGACAATTTCAACTCAAAAAGAACGGAAACAATTGTTGACAGTGAGGTGAGGTGCCAGACCATAGAGGGGCGGAGGGAGGTGGTCCTGGCCCTAACCTCTTCACACCCAAGTGTGAATGAAACTCTGAACCATTTGTGTGGGTAGACCCTCGTCAACCCACGCGGGGCCGACTATACCATGTGGACTGATGACCACTGTGACGACTGAGGCTGACTATGGACTGTATACCATGGACTGTGGCCGACGATGACCACTGTGGATTGATACCATGATGTTGAGGCCTACTATACCATGTGGACTGAGGCGACTATATCATATGGACTGTGGCCGACTATACCATGTGGATGAGGACTATACCATGTGGTGAGGCGACTATATCACATGGACTGTGGCCGACTATACCATGTGGACTGAGGCTGACTATATCATATGGACTGTGGCCGACGATACCATGTGGATTGAGGCCTACTATACCATGTGGACTGAGGCCGACTATGCCATGTGGACTGAGGCCGACTATACCATGTGGACTGAGGCCGACTATGTCATGTGGACTGTGGCCGATATACGCCACATTACAGCGACTACAGTAATATAATGTAGAGTACATCTTATAGCATGTATAAGATACACTGTTCACAGATTTTATATGATACACTCTTTGTATCCTACAATATGTAAACACAATTATTAGTAGTTTGTGTAAGATGTCTATAGCATTTGCATGCAAGATACACATCACAAGTGACTCATCATTATTGTTTCATGAAGGGACAGCTCCTAAAGTCACTCTCGTACTAAGACGTTAAGTAATACAACAAGTCTTATACAACTTTTCATTTGTCACGGGTGAAACCTTTAGTATGTACTTAAAAGATATGGCCGTCAATCAATACCACGGAACATCTGTTTTCAACCTTGCAAAAATCTCTTTCCAGTTTTATTTTTAATTTCATCAATGTAGAACTGAAATGACGTGGTAGGAGGCGAATCCTATGATCACTCCTTCTGGGTGATGGATTGTTTCGTACCCACGTTTATCACCGGGGATACAACTTCAGAAAGGGAGGTGTGAGTCAGGGATAAAGAAAAAGAGAAGCAGGAAAAGAGAAATGAAAATAGATTAAAATGAAAGACAGAAGAAATAAACTTAGAAAAGCAAAAGCTACTTTTAACTGCAATAATAAGTCTAAGAAAAGGCCATTACATGCTAGGGCCCACGGAGGACTGGGAGGCAAAGGGAGGCATCGGCAAACGCCAAGGGCTCGACGCGGGTGTTTGGGCAGACGGGCGTAGAGGCTGAGGGACACCGCGAGGAAGGAGAGGGATAAGCGGTGGTGGGGGGAGATACGTATGAACACCGATCCCAATTACGATCTGCTCGAACGGGTCTGAAGCCATTTAATTCATCTTAGCGAGGGAATGTCGGGAATTTAATCATATCACCCATCACGACCTAGGGGGCTGTAGTGGAGGCACGGCCAGGGAGGCATTTAGGGCAGAGCACAGTCAGCTTACCCTGATAATTTGGCCTTCCCAGGAACCAGTAATGCAAGCCATGATAAATGAGTTGATCAACGACACTCTGTTCTAAGATAGAACTAGTGTGTGTGTATGATAATGATAATGATAATAATAATAATAATGATAATGATAATGATAATGATAATAATAATAATAATAATAATAATAATAATAATGATAATGATAATGATAATGATAATGATAATGATAATAATGATAATGATAATAATGATAATAATGATAATGATAATAATAATAATAATAATAATAATAATAATAATAATAATAATAATAATAATAATAATAATAATAATAATAATAATAATAAAAATAATAATAATAATAATAATAATAATAATACATACATACTGTACACAAAATACTGTTACCAAAACCACACATGTTGCATATCAGCTAGATGAACCAAAATACACTAAACTATGTTGAAGGACAAATCCCGAAGAAAATTAAATAACACCTGTGAGTATCAAGACTGGTATAATTAACATGTTTTCACGCCAAAGAAGTAATGAATTTCGCAATTCAATTTTTTTAGACGTAACACGTAAAGTCTATTTTAACCATTCCCAGGTGGCTGATGACTCTTAGTAAGCACTAAACAGGGGCGTATCCACGGTAGGGGGGGGGGGTCCTGGGGGTCCGGATTACCCCTTTTCATCAGAAAATTCCAATAATTTTTCTTGATAAAATTATTGTTTCAGTCATCCAGCGAATTTTAGGATTTTATGGTTTGGAATCAGTAGGTTAGACAATTCTAAGACACTTTTATTCTATAGCGTTTCCGTCGAAAATTTATATTTCTTAAGTATTTTAACCGGTAAAATTATCCACAATATTAGTTGTTCAAAGTGGCCGACTTTGAAGCAGAGGGAAAATGTGGGGTATACTTAAAACGAACACCAAACAAACCTTTGAAAACCTTACCTAACGTTTCCTAACTTGTAAGTTCTTAAGATTCACTTACGAGTTTATTTATCCCTCCTCATCTGAACACCGAAAACAACACCAACACACTAAAAACCGAAAACAGGACCATCACCTACCAAACATCGAAAACATGAATAAGGTAAAAAAAATATATAGTGTTAGGATTTTTAAGGTTAGCAAAAGTTGGTGGACAGCCAAAACGGCTGAGGGTCCGCCAGAGGGCTTCCCTGCAGACCGAGTTGAAGGCCTTCGTTAGGTCGATGAAAGCCATGTACAGGTCACGACTCTGTTCTCTGCATTTTTCCTGTATCTGTCGGGCAGCAAAGATCACATCAGTGGTGTCACTTGATGGTCTAAAGCCACATTGAGTTTCTGGAAGGAAGTTATCTGCCTCAGTTACGGACAGCAGCGAGATACTGCGGTAGTTGCGACAGTCTGATTGGTCTCCCTTGTTCTTATAAATACTGACGATGGAGACTTCTTTTAGAGCTTGTGGAATTTTCTCCTTTTCCCACATATGCTCCAGGAGAGAGTGGAGATGGCTGTTAAGCAGAGGTCCTCCTGCTTTATACACCCCGGCTGGGATTCCATTAGGCCCTGAGGCCTTGTTGTTTTCCATCTGTTTGATGGCAGTAGATACCTCATCCAGGGATGGAGGATAGCTGAGATGGGTCAACTCTGGATGCTGAGGGAAACTGCTGGGAAGTCAGGACATCCATACCTTGGTTTTGGTTGAGCAATGAATGGTAGTGCGTGAGTTGATTTATGTGGTGAGGCAGGAGCGCAGGATACAACAAAACATCTTGGCTCTCCCTTTTCCTGATCAAGTGGTGCAAGTGTTGCAACGACTGGGGAGAGGGAAAGTTGCAATGAACTGCCGATAGCACAGTTTATTGGGTTTCGCCTTAGTAGCCTTTCCATCATGCATAGGCTTCGTCTGCCTGTGTATTCGTTGGGATCTCATGGTGGTCACCTCTTCTGCCTATACCGCCGTTGGGGTCTTGTTGGAGCTCTGTAAGCGTGTCTGCCTGATGCGGGGCTTCACCGCAGAATTTTCATTTGGGGTTTACTCCCGTACCCTTATACCTACCAAGGTTAATCCGCAAGGCAGCGTGGCAGTGGTTAGTAGGCGCCAGGGGCGTGTCCACATACCAGTGGGTCTATGCGCCATCCCTGTGCGGCCCACTGCTACTCCGAGATCCTCTGCTGGTCTAGCCTGGACCCACGAGGCGCCCAGTTACCGTGTGTTGCACGAGGAGGCACAGCAGGAGCCTTGATGTGACGAGGCTGTGTACTAGCAGGGGAAGACTTATGCAAGTTGCTTCCCTGTTCGCCACGATTGCTAGCCAGCGACGGTAGCTGAAAGGGAGAGGAAGCAAGCAGTGCTTGTACCTTAACACTAATATAATGCTGCCAAGCTAGACGCATTACACCACCCTGGCTGCACACACACACACACACACACACACACACACACAGGAGGGTCAAGTCCCATTCGTCACTGCCAGGGTCAATTGCTGGCTCATACCCCTAACTCCCTGGCGCCATCCCTCCTCCCCACAGGGATGTCAGTAAAATCTCACCAAAAGTAACATTTTCGTTTCGGAAAGGAATGAAATTAGTGTAGAACCGTGATGAACAATGTCTAGGCCAATCAAATTAGCACTAGACAGTGGCAGTTGAAAGTCGTGGCCAAGTTGACCGTCGCCCCCAACTGTGAGGAAATATGACACCAGATATAACCACCCCTGGGAACCAACCACCATCTTCCCACCAGGCGGTATATAGTGTTAATCAACTCACTCTGGGAAGAATCGTGGGTTGGATTTACACCTGACCATGAGATAACACAACACCACTTATCAGGGAGTGAAGTAGTGTGACACCACACCACACCACACCACATCACTCTTTGTCTCGTACTGTAACACCACATGACACGGTGTCTCCGTGACCACGTGAGGTACTTCGTGGACGAGTTACTGCACCACGTGCCCTACGTGACTTCGCACAGCAGGGCAAGAGACCTGCCCCTGCCATCAGCTGCAAACTATAATTTGTATGTTCATCAGCTGCAAACTATAATTTGTATGTTCAATTCATGTTCCTTCTCCTTTACTGCTTTTGTAGTGAAAGCTTTTGTTAAACGTACCCCCCCACCACACAGGTCTTTGTATATGTAAAGTAATTTTTGTCTAATGCATATTTACAGTCTTTTGGCTGCTGAACTTTTTCAATAAGCCGTTAATTTTATTATTATTTATTATCACACACACACACACACACACACACACATGACCTAAAAGACATGAATCTTCCTTACCAGAGTCAGAGACTCAGGCAAGGCAGCGAGGAACAAGACCCAAGCTCATACATCCCCGCTAATGACGCCGTTTCAGACAAGGGCTTCTCGTCCCTCGCTTTGCTCCGCTTGTCTCTCGCTTTACCATTAGCACCCTGGCGACACCCGCAACACACCTAGGAAAATGTGACATTGTCGGCGCTTTAATGACATTTCTCGTTTTTTTTTTTTAAATATGTTTGTCACTACTTGGAGAATATGTGTGTGTACTTGTGTGTGTGTTCGTGTGTGTGTGTGTGTGTGTGTGTGTGTGTTCGTGTGTGTATTTGTGTGTGTGTGTGTGCGTGTGTGTGTGTGTGTGTGTGTGCTTTGTAGTGTTCACTACCAGATACTTGAGTATTTTCCATTGTTCTTTGTTAAAACAATGTTATCAAGCTATATATTACATTATCTGAATCACAAAGGTCACCAATCAAGAATTCAAAATTTAAATATGCATAATTATTACAAATAACATGAGTAACATGCAAAAATAATAATCTCAGACAATATATAAAAGTACAGTCATTCTTCACTCATCATAATCGTATAGTAAATAAATAAATAACTTAAATCCATGTAAGTCTAGTAATGATATCTTTCTTGACATATAACACGCATAATATTATTCCAACTTGGAAATTCACTGCTGTCACTTGTGAAATCCTATCATAATTCTAAGTGTTCACTACTTAGCTGTTTCCTTTTATAGAGTTCAGATCCAAATTTGTTCTCACACAGTGAACATCTTCCAGCTGGATATTCAAATAAACATTTTAAACTTCTTTGGACAGAAATACAGAAACAATTAAAACCCCTGAAATAAATATTAATCTCAGTAATCTATTCCAGGTAAATTAAATTACAATATTATTCATATTAATCAATCAATCAACCAATCAATCAATCAAACAATCAATCAGAGTATCGTCCTTATATCTGAGGGTTGGACACCACAGTCCTCCACTCTACATGTTGTTACCAATTCTCTAAGGGTTTGTATCTCTCTGGGGACTCAGCTTTCAATTTCATTCACCAATCCCAGTCTCTGCCCTCCCCTGGCCCCCCTACCCTCAACTTTGCTCATTGATATTTCTGTTATTATCCCTACATCCCAATATATTGTATAGTATATGACCAAATTATCTTATTTTTCTTTTTCTGTACACTTCAAGTATGTGTCTTAAAGTTTTTACTCATCTTAGTTCTTCTTCATTTGTTTTCCTATCATTGTATCCTATTCTTATCATTCACCTATATTACCACATTTCAAAGACTATCAACCTCTTTCTGGAGTCTGCTGAAAGTGTCCAAGCCTCTGACCCATACAATAGTCCTTGCCATATAAAGCCTTTCAGCAGCCTTGTTCTCCAAATGAAGTTAAAGTATCTTTTCATTAGGTCTTTTAGATTATTAAATGCTGATTTTGCTTACCCCACTCTTGTTTTGATTTTGTCCCAATTCTACCACCACAGCTAATGTTACCTCTCAAGTGCACACAATTTTCAACTTGTTTTAAGTTCCCTGTTGCCGACCACAATTCTTATTTTAGGATTTACTTCCAACTTGGAAACAAACATTACAGCATTAACTTTTAAACAATATTTTTAAACCTTTTCCCGCTAAAACAACATAATAAATCACAGAAATAAATCAATCATAATTAGTAATAGCAAATATATTACTATTCATTTCAAATTTCAAATAAAAATATATAAATATATAATACTTCTTCACATATTCACTGTTAAGTGTATAATTATTCACTTTATAAATCATAACACAATCTACAAAATAATATCACACATATGCAGTATATCAATCTACAATGTATATTTTGTCTATCAATTATAAGAATACAATATTTTTTATAGTTCACTTTTAGCAGCAAGTATTATTTAGTCATCATAGCGCTTGTAAATTACTAAACAAAATATTTAACTTATCATATAATGGACTTTTCCATCACACTAACAATATATACATTTAGAGACAAACCTGAACACATCTGCTTTTTGAGAAATCTTCATTAGCAATGAGCAAATCTTGTTTGTTCTCCTCAGCCTGGACTGTCTCCTTCTTCTTCTTCTCCTTCTTCTTCTTCTTCTTCTTCTTCCTTTCCTTTTAATTTATTGGCCTTCAACTGCATCGGTTATTACGGCCGTATACTTGGTAGTTAGATCTCCTTCTCTTGTTTTTTTTCTGGTTCTTCTTTTGCAGTTTCAATACGCCTCGTTCTTGTTGTTGTTCTTTTTTCTTCTGGTTCTTGCTGGTCTTGTTCTCATTTCCTTCTGTTCTTGTTCTTCCTTGTTTCTTCTCACTTGGAGAAGCGCATCTCTGTAGTTAAGAAGTTTCTTGGTGTGTTTTACCTTGGCGATCTTACACTCTTCCCTCCATTTGGGACATTCCCGGTAGGAGGAGGAGTGTGGACCGCCACAGGCAGCGCATTTTATTTTTCTTCATTCTTGCAGTCTTTGTTCTGATGTCCAGAGGAGACACACCTGGAGCATACATCCTCTGGGGGCCTTGCACTTCTTTGGTGGGTGTCCATATTTATAACGCATGTAGCATCTTGTCAGTCTTGGTATGCACGGCTTCACTGGGACGTTGTCCCATCCGTGCAACCATCTCTGGTAATTTGGGGAAAAATTCAACCAGAACTGAGGTAGCTTTTTCGTCTAGTCTTTTCATCTTTTGTTCCACTTATACGTCTTCCAGTAGGTCTAGTATCTCGTTCTTTTCCAAGTGTTGCATCGATTCGTGGGAGATAACTCCCCACACCGCGTTGTCGACGAGACCGATTTCCACCTTGACGAGGACGTCATTGATGCTTGTTACTTCCTTTAGTTGATCAGACTGTTCCCCATCACCAAGATAACCATAAAGCCACCACTCGGCCGGCGGACAACTTTCGTAATTCTTTTTCTAACTGAAGAAGTAAAAACAACTTCAGGACGAGGAGGTTTAGCTTCTCAGGAGGGGTGGAAACTGTAGAATACAACCTTCACCTGCTCCCAAATGACTCGCTTGTCTGTTCTGGCTGAAGTCTGGTCTCTGATGTCGACTGTGTTCTTTTAATGGCCAGAGTTTCAGCACATTTACAGTATATTCATAACTACAGGAATACAGCCTTGGCTTAGGTATGCTAAATATTTAACTATATTTATTTAATGTATAATTTTCAATAAATTAAAATCATTCTCCATAAACCTGTTACATTTTAAATTATTACACATTGGCATAAACAGTCCAGTGCAGGATCAGTTCAGACTATAAATAGAACACCCTGTGCTATAGGTGGTTTTAGTCTCATTTGGGTAAATGTTTAATCCATATTAAGATTCAAATCATTTGACAGCTTCAACAAATTACAATTTGTGTTTGACTTTTTCTTTATCTCCAATCAGCAGTTTCTTATAATGACTTATAATGACTTGTAATGACTTAGTATCATGAGATAATATATTAATTTTCCTTACTTATTTACTCAAGCGTCACATTGATTTAAGACTTCAAAACTATTTCACAAGGATCAATCATTCTACTTGTTTATACAATACTTCAGGTTTGTTAACATTTCAAAATAACACCAATATTTTAAAGATTCTTTAAAGCTTTACATATAAATGCTGACCTCCCATTCTCTTTCTTCCACTCTCATCTTACAAAGGAGTAGCCAAACTATTTTAAACCACAATTCTATTTTAAAAAAAACAAAAAAACAAACATATTTTTCAACATCAAGAAAATTCGATTTTTGTATTACATTAATTGAAACTACAGGGTGAGTCAAAAGTCTCCATATATAGGCAAATTTATCAATTTATTATAAAATCACTTGTAAGTCACAAAATATGCTCTATGTGGGCACCATTACACTGAATGCACATACGGATGTGTTCCTCCCACTCATGGCGAACGCGCGTTAACAAGTCTGGTGTTATGCGCGCACACACATCACGAATGCGTTCCTTTAGGTGGTCCGTGTTTTGTCTTCACCTGGTACACCATGGCCTTCAAGTGCCCCCACAAGTAAAAGTAAAGGGGGGTGAGCCGGAAACTGCTGATCCAGCCACTGGCTCACGCGGATACCGTATGGGGGTGGCGCCCCATCTTGCTAAAAGTACGCTGGAAATTCCTCGTCCTTGTTCAGCATGTGTCTTGCAACATGTTTAGGAACATGGGATTCAGATTGGTGTCACTGAAAACAGGGCCAACAACTGTGTTGCCCCATATACCGCACCACACCATCACTTTTCCAGCGCCTTGCATCCTTGAGGGACTCATCCAGTGCGGGCTGGCATCACTCCAATAACGTGCTCATTTTGCCTATGTATGGAGACTTTTGACTCACCCTGTAAATCAGTTGCACTGCACTGTGGGTTTGCGTGAATCTGTTTGTTTATCTTGTGTGTGGGTGTTTGTCTTGTAGTGGAGTGTGGGCGTGATTGAGTCGGTTTGCTTACATTGTGTGTATTAATACATATTTGCCTGTGTGTACGTGCGTGAGGTACGTGTTGTATATAAAATGACATGAGTTTCCGGCTACGTATCTGTCGGTCAAACCCTGTAACCTTAATATTAATGATTCACTGTTGTTATAAAGTGTGTGCGAACAGTGGCCCCTGAAATGTTGCCAGTAATAAAGAGGAAGAGCACCTTAGAAGAACAAGAGGTCAGTTATATTAAAGAGTATCCAAGAGTAAGTAAGAGATTCGTAACCCCTTTGATATATTCCTGTTAACCCGTTCTCTTCTCCAGTGAGATGAGGAGTACTGTATATTGTATCTGTATCCGTTTACAGCCTGTGGTGTACCTGACGGTAATTTTTGGGCTACTTCTTCGATGTTAGATGAGACAGAAGAGATGAAGAGCAGTAACTTTATTCGAGACAGAGACAAAGACTCAGACAGAGGTCTAGGCTATCTTTGCTATGTTGGATGAAAGGCGAAACACAAAAGTTCATACATTTTAAAATATAACACACACCCACACGTACACATTTAAATACGCCTTGCACCGCTCGACTTCTGATTTCTACCTTTCAGCGTGCCCCTCCCTTCCCTCCTCTTTCCCTCCATCTATCCCTCCCTCACTCTATCTCTTCCTCCCTCCTTCCTTCCCTCCCTCTCCTCTGTAATTACGTTTTTCACTGGAGCCACTCATTCTGCCCTCCCGGCGCATTATATAAAACACGGTTGGTAATCCTCCGCGATAACCGTAATCAGGAAGTGTGATCTTCTAATGAGGCGACTTTTAAAAGATAACTCATCGCCAATTTTCTCCAGGATTACGAGTAAGTGCGGAAGGAAAGCCGCTCCGTCTCCAATTAAGTAAGCAAGTATTCTGCGGTGTCTGCACGTAAAGGGGAATACAGGTTAATCACTACATATACCTGTATAAACAGTAATGTATTTTTTTTAATTTTTACGTCTTTCTAACTCGGTGTCAATGCTTTCGAGTTAGCCCGACTGCAAACCGAGGCAGACAAGCGCCAACGCCGGAATCACGCTGCCACCGCCCTTCCCGCAGTCGATGGAGCCCTTCACATGTGCAACGAATGCGAACGACGCTGCCGGTCCCGTATCGGTCTTTTTCGTCACCTCAAAACGCACCAACTTAGTTGACATCCCTAATAACTCATATCATTGAATCATAGTTGGATGATCGTCATACGCGATTTCGAGTGGCAGCAAAGTAATAGTAGTATGTATTTTAAATATGTTTTTATTCATGAATTGTCTTACGCATTTTTGTTTTTAACTTTTAGTCTCTGTAGTATGGTAGTATAGTTTCACATTTACCTGGATTTGTTTTTATTTATATGCCACTAATTACTGTAACTCTACCGGGCTCTGTACCTTCTTGGCGTCCTTTCTGGTGACTCGTGTACATCTTTCAGGGTATTTTCTACCTCTTCTCCTACTACTAGAATACTTTTATCAATATTGCTGCTGCTGATGATGATGATGATGATAATGATGATGCTCTTCTTAGTTTATCATTTCATTTGCTGATATAGAATAACATCTGGTTATTTTCACAGAGATGAATTGTTGGAATCTATACCGAGTCCGGTTAAAATAACCTGTGCAGTCAGATATATGAGCACAGTCCCACGCGAAAATATTTTATTGGTACGCTTTTATAATTAATATATCCACTGACGTGAAATTTTAATACATGATATTTCTGACATTTCATTAAAAAGATGTATCGGTTTAAGCAATTATTTTTTTTTCACTTGTTGTATGCAATAACTTGCTTTTGCTACAGTCTGAGTAAACGAAGCTTCCCAGGAATAATATCCATTGCCTCTCCATTAACTGCGTCTAATGTTTTGATCTCCAGACAGGCCTGCTTCACCTGACCTCCACACACACACACACATACAAACACACACACACACTATTAGTTACTACGACTACTACTGCTGTCACTCGGAATCGAGTATAACGATCATCCAGCTATAATACAATGATAGGAATAATTAAGGATGTCACCTTCGTTTGTGAGCTCCGAGGTGACTCGACAGGCCGATACGGGACCGGCAGAGTCGTCCACAGTACGGGAGCGTCTTTCCGGCGCTGAAGCGTGATTGCTTCGGTATGTACTCGGGCTAATTCGAAAGTATTGACACCTCGTGTGGTGCTCCTCCAAGCGTTACGACGTGGAGTGATCGTCTCCCAGGTGAGGGGATCGATTTGGCACTTTTTCAGGTTTGTCTTAAGATTATCCTTATACTTATTTAGTTGCTCGCAAGCATTACGTTTACCATTCGTCAGATGACTGTAAAGTAGCTGTTCTGGCAGTCTACTGTCGTCCATGCAGGTTACATGGCCAGTCCAACGTAGTTGTTCATGGATAATGGTAGCTTCGAATGCCCCTACACTTGGTGTCAGCGAGAATACTGGCATTCATTCTCTTGTCTTCCCAGCGTACTCGGAGGATGGAACGTAGACTACGTTGGTAAAAATTTTCAAGTGCCTTGAAGTGGCTCTTGCATGAAACCCATGTCTCACTGCCATACAGCAGGGTGGGGAGGACCACTGCTCGATATAATTTCAGCTCCCTACAACTGAAGACACTTTTTCGGAGTCTGCCAAAGGCTTGAGATGCACATCTGGTCCGATGCTGAATCTGCTCATCGATGTCCGTTGTGATGGACAAATGGAAACCGAGATACTGAAAGTGGGTGGAGGTGTGTCTGAACCAGGGCAGGTTGAAAGAAAATCTGAGTCTTACGTACATTCACTTCAAGGCCGAAGTGTGTATTCGCATCCGCAAAGGTGTTCAGGATCTCCTGTAGGTCGCGTTCAGTGAAAGCAATAAGAGTGAGGTCGTCTGCATACTGAAGTTCAGTAATGGAAGGTATAAAGGGTGGAGGCAGCTTGAAGCTAGCGACCTGACTGGCGGCCATCTTGCTGTAGGCTGCTGCTCTCAGGTCAGGTCAAGCTTGTTCTCCTCACGGCCCACACACTTTCAACATGCTCAGTACTAACTTAGCAGTGGCTACGATAGCTACCCAGCAGTGATCGGGAATTCTACAATGCCTACTAGATGTATTGCATTTGGGTGCAATGAAAGGGTTAACAAGAAGTCTGATCCATCTATTACATTTCACCAGTAACTTAAATTTTAATTTTGTTTTTAGCTTGCTTCCCAGAACGAATGTGCTTGATAGTAAACAGGGAGGTCTTTCTTATATACACACATGGGATGAAAGAGGATTAATATTACATCTCAATATTAATCCTTTTCACAGGCTGCCCAAGGACCCGTGCAGAAGGCAAAAATGGATTTGGGCTCTACGAAGAGACAACTTCACACCAGGCACGTCTCTGCTCTAAGCATTTTACCCCTGAAGATTTTGACAGGACTTCTTTATCTTGCGTCAGATTACGAGAACATTCTGTTCCTAGTACATTTGAGGCTTTCCCTCCTCACCTACAGAAAAGGAAAAATAATAGGAAGGTAATACAATTGAGTGGCGATTCATTGTCAGTCTCCACCAGTTACAGGAAAAAGAAGGTCTGCATCTCGGAAACAAGTTAAGAGCTTCACATATTGAATACGTGAAGAGAAAAATGAATGTAAAATTGGCCGTGCAGTTACTTAGTGACTCTTGCTGACTCCCTCCAGTTTTGTTTGGATGAGAAGATACCCGGATTTCATGGTTGCCAAGGAACAATAAGATTCATACGTACACTCAATGCACTGTTTGACATCATGAATTATCGGAATTTGTGCAGTTACGTGTGGAAGCGCCCTTTGAAAGGAAATGATAATTCAGAGGTAATGAAGTTCATTGAAAGTGTACAACAGTATCTGGTTTCTTTAACTTTACTGTCTGATAAGTTGCCTATTGTTCAATCCAGAAGAAAACGGGATCTATTGGAGTCCTTGTTTGTGCAAAAGTCTGCAAAAAATGCGAAATGCTAATTGTTACTTCAAAACTACTCTTGGATTACCTCTTAACTTACAAGATGAGTCGGGATCATATATAACTATTTTTGGGAAAATTAGAAGTATGGGAGGATGGAACAACAATCCCATGGCTCGGTAATTCTCAGCAGCCTACAAGAAGATGTTAACTCACAATGACATTGAAGAAGTGACTCGTGGAAATTGCTTAACTTTAGAATCTATCCCAATCTTAACTGCCTCTGGTAATTATCTAAAGGATCTTAATGCCAATGCTCCATCGAACAATTTAATTAACTCCTCTCTTGATAAAGGCAGAGCCTTTGAGCAAGATAACATTTATTAAAATGAGGAGTCTGATGTGCTCTCACAAGAGGGAAATGCTAACTTAGTTTCATCTAGTGTGGTCTCTCCTTGTGCTGAGAAAATTGTTGCATACTGTATAAGTGTATATAGCTGGTTTTGCTTTTGTGAAACTTAAGAAATCTTTTAAGTGTGAAGCACGAAAACCAAAGGGAATCTATCATTTCCAACTAAAGATGTCATAGCTACATGTTGCTTATGCGATAAGATATTCAGAGAAAAACTATTGCATTCCAGTAAAATACACCCCTACGCAAAACGGTCAACATATGATTGCCACAAAATTTTAATTTATGTATTGTCAGAGTTCCTGAACAAAATTTCATTCCCAGACTTGGCAATGCACATGTCAGAAAGTGATCCTCTCAACAATCATCTTGTATTGCTAATCAAAGCAGTAGCTGAGACCTATCTACAGGTGAGATACACAGATGCAGGCAAACAGTTCACAGCACGAAACGTATCTCTCAAAGCTGTCAAAAGTAGAACTAGCATGAATAAGTTAATGTTGTTCACCGGAATCTAATGATCAGTCTGCAAGGTAAAAATGCACAGAAATCCCCCTGTGCTGAGGGTACCAGGCTCGTGCCATGATAAGGATAATTGATGCTAATGATTAGTGTTGTTCATTGAAATGTAGTTTTATTGTACTATAGTATATAATAAATGGTTGAAAATATAATAATAGTTTCATTTAATCACGCAGGGCAGGGATGCTATGGATGAGTGTAAACAGTGCAAACCAGTGTCAATGAGGGTCACTGAGCCTCCTGGCGCGCGACCAGCCTACACAAAGATGACCGACACGGAGGAGGATTGGCTTCACCTGACAGTACTGGGAGGCGCCTCCACCCATTATACCTCCATGGTTTGTACAGATATAAACACCATTATCTAATAATAGACTCATACATGATAGTGTTTTGAGTTTAAAATTATAAAATTGTGTTTATAACAAGACATGAAGCGTTGCAGATAGGTCGAGAAACACAAAGAGAGATAAACAGATGGATAACTGAATGAAGAGACAGATGAACAAAGAGACAAGAACAAAAGGAATCAACCGGAAAACAGGCAAAGAAAATGGGTGAGTGGATATAGGAAGCGTAAACAACAGCTGTGTACATTGTATGATGTCGAGAATTACTGAACTCATAAGGGAATATATATCCTATGAGTCAGCCATAGGATTCCACGTCCAATTACTTTTACTTCAGGTATACTGGTAGACGAAAACATCTCAATTTAAATATGTATTTATTAATATTAAACTCGTTTTGACTGAGCACGATCATCTAATCTTCGAAAAGAAAGTAATCAGATTAAAGCTTTCTCGGTAGTGGTTTTCTGATGCTTTATGTTTATCATCGAAATGTAAGTTATTATTATTATTATTATTATTATTATTATTATTATTATTATTATTATTATTATTATTATTATTATTATTATTATTATTATTATTATTATTATTATTATTATTATTATTATTATAAATATTATTATTATTATTATTATTATTATTATTATTATTATTATTATTATTATTATTATTATTGTTGTTATTATTATTATTATTAGCCTTTTAAATAACTTAATGCACTTAGAAAAATGTTTGGTGGAAAATAAAAGAATTCTAAGCAGTGTCGTGTGTGACTCATACGTGTTCATTTATAACACACACACACACACACACACACACACACACACACACACACACACGCACACGCACACGCACACACACACACACACACACACACACACGAATCTCAGAAAGAACATACCAATCAAATTACTGCATCAGGCAGTCAATGGACGTTATAACAGCCTATTAAGGCAATTTAGTAATACCTTTGAGGAAAAAGTACTGAATTTGTCTGCAACATATTACCAAGAAGCTTGTCTTATGCCGTGAACATCGTTACTCCAGTTTTCGAATGTTTGTTTTGTTGTTATTATAACTTTAATGTTATTTACTTTTTACTTTAGTAAGAAGTAATATCCATATGTTCCCTAAATGATGTATACAGCAGCAAGCAGCCCTGGGATCATAAGCTTCAGGGCTAGTTGTAGGAAGGCCACGCTATCCCTTGCACAGTGTATGTTACGAAGACTCATTTACAGATCATCATGATCACGAATTTTGGCCGCGGAGAGCAGTGAATATATATAAACTCTATAATGGGTAACTCAGTACAGAGAATCCCCATCCAGATATAGGCAGCTGCACGAGGCAGTCATCCCACCAGTCACTGATGCCACTATTGAAAGAAAGAGGAATGAACTGCTTACACAGACTCAAGACTCAAGAGTTTCCCTAGGAAGATGTAGGTTGTCGTAGTCGCAGGTTTCAGGTGATATCAATACAACTATTACAAAAGCATAACTGTGGCAGAGTAGAAAGAGTAAAAATACAAACTCGTGTCAGAGATTGTCAACGATAAATGTGAAGGTACTGAGAGAGGAGAGTGCAGCTGAAAGGGAGTGTGAAAGCGCTGTGTTAAAGCACTTCAAGGTTTTTTATTAGTTGTAAAGAACTTCATATCATACGTGTTGCAGGGAGTAAGAGCAAACGGAGTCGGAAACTGAATTATAAAGGTCTAGGAATATACTGACAGAGTTATGCCGTGGGTGTTACAAGAGACGACACATAGTGAAGAATTTGTGTGTGTTTGTATGTGTGTGTGTGTGTGTGTGTGTGTGTGTGTGTGTGTGTGCGCGTGTGAAAGTACAAAAGTGAATGGAAAAGAAAGTCTCTCTGATGAATCAGCTGAGTAAGCAAAGTGAATTAGATATGAGACGGCCAAGCACTGTGACAGTCCTGATTCACTTTGTCTCACTCATGGATTTAAGGATTATTTTAACTATTATATTTTCTTAGTATACTATATTGCATCCTCATGAGAGAGAGAGAATTTACACCTTTATCATGTTACTGACTCCCATCTAGTCTACTGTAATTTTAAGGTAAAAGTTGCTGAATGTATTTTGTGTCGACCCGGAGGGAGCTCCTTGCACGCGTGAGGGATGAGCGACTGAACAAAACATTTTGAAATTTATTTGTCAGTATAGTTAATGATGAAAGAATCATCAGATAAATACATAACTCTATGTATGTATGTATGTATGTATGTATGTATGTATGTATGTATGTATGTATTTATGTTTGTGGTTGCGCGCATATCTTTATATAAAAATCTGAAAATGTATCGAGTTTTAAGGAATATATTTATATTAATCTTATTTACACACACATATTGTTATGCTCATTTCCTCTTACAAATGAACTTAATGATTTATAGCAATAATGAAAACGTGTAAGTGGCAAGTTTCAACTACTCGAGGGAAGTGAACAAAAGAAGAGGATGACAATAGCATATCTGTTGATCTTTATAGAGATTGTGTTTTTGTGTTTTTCTACTCTCTACCGAGGGAAACCGCGGCTCTGATTTCAAAAAGCTAAGTACACTAAATAATTAAATTTTTAAGTTTTTCTAACTTTCACATGAAAATACAGTTCTGCATGTTTCAAGGCCGTACATAAATCACTAAGGGTACAATATGTATCCTCCCTGTAATTCGGGTGGGGGGTGGGGGGGGGTTGCCAATTAGCACATTGAATGCTAATTAGGTTAGGTTAGGTTAGGTTGCACTAGGAGGCAATGCAATCAGTACTGCAATCGATCGCCTTCACTTCGCAAGGATAACTGCGGGTGCCTAGGGAGCAAACCAGTGACCCTCAGGACAGAAGGCGAGCGGTGCATCCACTCGGCTGCTGCACCATAAGTGCTGCAGTATTTAACACTCAACATGTACACGCAGATTTACTTGGAATCTGAAGTTTACTCTCATGTTTCAGGTAAAGGAATTTGATTTACTTACGTCATGTATATTTTTCCTCAACCCAATCCTAGGCAAGAAATACTTTTTTTTATCGAAATTGGTCAGAGATCAAGATCAAAAGCCATTCAGTTTGTTTTTGCTTTAATATTATATTACAGCCGTCATCCGGGGACTTCTGTCAGAGGATTTGCTTCCCGGGGGTCTACAGGAGCCTCTGTAGAGTACCGTCCTATGCAAGGTCTTCTACTCGTCCATCACTGACACTTCCTGTCTGTTATGACGAGATCTGCCAAACATGTTGGTTGGTAGCATCTGTTTCCACCCTACTACGCTTTATATCTGAATTTTAGGTCAATTATTTCAATAAAAGTTATATCAAGGTAAAAACTCCTGATATTTTACACGCCAGTTAGGACCTGGGAGCCTCGAGAGTTCTTGTTTTTTGTGCCGGCTTTCTCAAAGGTCAAGGGTATAGAAAACACCAGAAAAATATCAGTCGTAGCTGGCGAAGGGAACATGTTCTGCTAAAACTGTTTCGATGAAAGATTTTTCATCCAATTGAGTGTGAAAAGGATTTATCCTTCGAACTCTTCCAGCTTTTGTCTTTATACTTTGAATTTCAGAGAAATAAGTTACCACTAGAGGCTGAAGCTAACTGTAAGTTAAGGTCATAATCTTGTAAATTTTAGACTCTCCCACAGGTGAAAACCTCAGTTTAAACCCAAGCTGGAGAGGGAAGGTGTTCGACAAACTGAGTTACAGTAATCTACTTCAGTGACTTTTGGTGATGTTCGTCTATGAGTGTCCTAAGAACCCGTTTTGGATCTATTTACATACAGTGTGTGTGTGTGTGTATGTGTGTGTGTGTGTGTGTGTGTGTGTGTGTGTGTGTGTGTGTGTGTGTGTGTGTGTGTGTGTGTGTGTAAATTATTATAATAATAATAGTTACGGTTTATTGAGAAAGTTCTGCAGCCCGAAGGAAAAGGAACATGAACTGAACATACAAATTATTATAGTTTACAGTTGATGGACCGGGCTGGTCTCTTGCCACACTGTGTCAGGACACTTAGGCACCGTGGTGCAGTAACTCGTCAGTAGGTGTTGATATGAAGGACCTCACGTGGTCATGGGGACACCGGGTGGTGTGGTGTCCACGTGGTGCAGTAACTCGTCCGCAGGTGTTGATATGAAGGACCTCACGTGGTCATGGAGACACCGGGTGGTGTGGTGTCCACGTGGTGCAGTAACTCGTCCGTAGGTGTTGATATGAAGGACCTCACGTGGTCATGGAGACACCGGGTGGAGTGGTGTTCACGTGGTGCAGTAACTCGTCAATAGGTGTTTATATGAAGGACCTCACGTGGTCATGGAGACACCGGGTGGTGTGGTGTTCACGTGGTGCAGTAACTCGTCAGTAGGTGTTGATATGAAGGACCTCACGTGGTCATGGGGACACCGGGTGGAGTGGTGTCCACGTGGTGTCGTCACGTGGTAACGTGGTGCAGTAACTCGTCAATAGGTGTTTATATGAAGGACCTCACGTGGTCATGGAGACACCGGGTGGAGTGGTGTTCACGTGGTGCAGTAACTCGTAAGTAGGTGTTGATATGAAGGACCTCACGTGGTCATGGGGACACCGGGTGGAGTGGTGTTCACGTGGTGCAGTAACCCGTCAGTAGGTGTTGATATGAAGGACCTCACATGGTCATGGAGACACCGGGTGGAGTGGTGTTCACGTGGTGCAGTAACTCGTCCGTAGGTGTTGAAATGAAGGACCTCACCGGGGGGAGGGGGGTGTCACAGTACACGTTTGTGTATGTTGATATCCTGGCGGTGAGGATGGGTCGGGGAGACGGACTTAAGGAATGGGGACGAACATGGCCAAGGGCGGCCGCAGCAGCGTCTGGTAGGTCTTGACCCTCGGGTGGTCAGGGATGTAGTGAGTGTGTATGTGCGTGGTTTTCTGTTTATATACAGTATGCGAGTGTGCGTCTGTTAATATACAGTATGTGTGCGTGTCTTCTGTTTATGTTTCTAAATTTAATCAATTTGAGTTTCAGCCAAACAGTGAGATGAATCTTTGATGGGTCCTCCGTGAACAACTGTTAAATCAAAAGACTAGATCGCACAAAATGTGTTCTGAAGACCGACGTCAGAGAATCACTGAGGGAAATTAAAGTTGTCACTGCCAAGACTCCAGGTGGCTTGTGCTCAAGTATTTAGAACACTTGTTTTCACGTTTATCCCTGGAATGTTTTTGTGTTAGGCCGAGGTCATTCTCAGTCAAGGACAGAAGGTCAAAGGTCATGAGGTAGGATACACGCTATTGTCTCCACATCCCAGAGTTTCGATTCCAGCTTCCAGCCAGAGGCTCCACCTGGATTAATCTTCCTCTCCCTGGAACCTCCTTCTGTTTGGTATAGTTCGGCCAATAGTCAAAGTCACCTTGGTATAGCTTATTCAGGTAACTTTTTCTTTTACTAGATTTCGGCGTTCCAGTGTAATCTTTCCCTCAGCTGGTCTATTTTATACGTAGCCTATTTTTTATTCACTAACACTTAATTTTTTTTTTTATTTGGTGTTGCATTTATTTATTTTTTATTTATTTATTTATTCATTTATTTATTTATTTATTTATATATTTATTTATCGTTTTTGCTTCTTTCGTTCTATTGTATAGTTTCTCTTACTTTTCTACCGGTCTACCTACAGGGAATTCTCTCTATCCCAATCCTATTATTGTCTTTTTTATATTTTCTCTCGTGTGAAGAGTTCCACCTTGCTGTCAGTAATGAAAAGACAACACCATAACCTCTACCTCGAACGAAGAGAAAAGCGGGGAGAGAAAATTCAATAGTGTGTGAGAAGGGATATTTTGTTCCTTCTATTTAGTTAATATAAGTCTGCGATAATTTGATTAATACCTTCCATCTTCTTTTTCTTATTCTCTCTCTCTTCCTTCTCATCTTCCTCTTTTGTGTATCTCCTAACAACCTCGGCTCAAGAAGCTCGTGTTTCTTTCTGTATTTCGCATTACGTTAATTTATCTGTCTTTCTGTCTAGCTGTATGTTTTTAGTATTTCTGTTTGTCTGTTCTGTCGGTTTGATTTAGCACGTTCATTTTCTGTTTTTCAGTCTGTTTGTATGTTTCAGTACGTCCATGTGTCTGTCTGTCTGTCTGTCTGTCTGTCTGTCTGTCTGTATCTTTCCGTATGTTCGTTTGTCTGTTCTTCTATCTGCCTGTATGCTTTAGTAAATATAGTTGATATATTAGTCTGTTTATCACTATCTTTCTGATACTTTCTCTTAATCCATCTCTCTTTTTTATCTTCAATTTTCTTTCCACCAATCTGTCTACCCTTTCTCTTTCTCTGTTTTTCTTCCTGTTTCGTCCATCTATTTATCTGCCTATACCTATATATTACTATTTTTCTCTGTTGTTCACTGTCACCTCATAATCCACACAGAGTGACTAGTGAGAGTCAACTAAATCACAGCCAAAACACTCTACGGGCCCGTGTTGGGTACATACGGATCCCCTGCAAGGCTGATAGAAACTCACAAAGAGTCTATGACGCCTATTGTGTTATGATGGCTGCCACAATGTAAGGCGCGACATGTCAAGTGCATTACCGGTACCCCCACGCGCCCCTTGTCATGCGGCCATTCATCTCAAATCTTTCTTTCCAATTCCCTCTCTCTCTCTCTCCTCTCTCTTTTTTTCTCCTTCTCTTCTTTTCTACTCTCCTCTTCCCTCTTCCTCTCCTCTTTTTCTCTCCCACGAACGTCAGTGACCCCAACCACCACTCCCAGCACACCGCCCTGATTCTTACCTCTTTTGTATACCATTTTATTTATTTGTTTATTTATTTATTTATTTTTTTTGGGGTAAATTCAAAACACTACAGTTATAAGCTTACACTAGGTATCTTAGGAACCACTATACATCCAAGGAACCTCAATTACCTAGAAATTTAGTAACGACAAAAAATCGTTGCGTAGGATAAGACACGACTGAATGGAAAAGTAATGGAGATTTTTGTAATACTATTTTTTACAGTGGTAATGGCTAAAGAACGGTAGTAGTAACAGGTAGATAAGAAGGGAAGATGTATGTCATGGAGAAAAACTGGGTTAAAAAAATTACGTAGCGTAAAACTGGAGGAGGGAAGGAGGTTGTCGGATATGAAGGAGGAAATTGGGATGGTTCTAGGCTGAGAAGTGCAGGACATATACAATGAATGGAGGAGGAGGAGGAGAATTGGCAATGATGACGGAAATGGAGGAGGGAACGAGAGAACACAATGGATAAACACAGAGAATAGACCTGGTAGAAGAAGAGGAAAATTGTGGAGAATGAATGACAGGGTCAGAAGAATCGCCTTGGTGGACGAAGGTAATACTGTACGTGGTGGTCCTTTGTAGCAGTGTGAGGGATCAGCCAATCTCAGCGCTCACCACAGTTGTAATAGCCAGACTAATGCGGAAACCACTGTTTTCGCAATTAGGTTAGGTTAGGTTAGGTTAGGTTAGGTTAGGTTAGGTTAGGTTAGGTTAGGTTAGGTTAGGATCATAAAAAATATTTACTCAAATACGATTTATATAATTATCATGAGTGATGAAAATATGTGTTATTACGACGTGAGCGAAACTAAGAAGGACGAGATAATTCAGTCCGGCTGGATGTTGACATACTCACCTCTCTCAAACGGGAAACAAAGGAACTACCCTGTAACACCTCAAGATGTGCCCAGGTCCTGTAACTTAGTGAATAACTAGTTTCAGTACACTAACACCTTCCTCTCACTAAGAAATTCTTGACAGTGATTGAGGGTCTAAAAGTTACACTAACAAACACAAGTAAACCACAACAATATTCCGCCAACACATAACCCTTTTCCCCGTTAGTGATAAATGACATTAATTATTCTCATTCAGTAAAGAAGTGAGTCAGTTAGTGGCCGAATAGTGGCCTTGGTGCTGCTAAGAATAACAATATTATTTTTTCCTGTAATAATGGTCGTGAATTCCACTCAATAGGTGATTTACTGAGGAATTCAAAGACTCTTGATCATATACATCGAGAGCCTGTTTTCGCAGAGCCTAAACCTCAGGCAATACCAAGCACAAGTTGGATCAGAGTCAACCAAAGCTTTACTGGATACGAGGGAAAAGGTTATCAACAGTGGAGAATTAAAGCTACTCAACCAAGAGTCTACTGACAACCAAGAGTCTACTGACAACCAAGAGTCTACTGACAACCAAGAGTCTACTAACACCTAAGAGCCTACTAACATCCAAGAGTCTACTAGCACCCGAGAGTCTACTAACATCCAAGAGTCTACTAACACCCGAGAGTCTACTAACACCCGAAAGTCTACTAACACCTAAGAGCCTACTAACACCCAATAGTCTACTAACACGCAAGAGTCTACTAACACCCAATAGTCTACTAACACCCAATAGTCTACTAACACCCGAAAGTCTACTAACACCTAAGAGCCTACTAACACCCGAAAGTCTACTAACACCTAAGAGCCTACTAACACCCAATAGTCTACTAACACCTAAGAGCCTACTAACACCCAATAGTCTACTAACACCCAAGAGCCTACTAACACCCAAGAGTCTACTAACACCCAATAGTCTACTAACACCCAAGAGTCTACTAACACCCAATAGTCTACTAACTTGCCCGAAAGTCTACTAACACCCAATAGTCGACGAACACCCAGGAAGTCTACTAACACATAAGGAGTCCTCTAACACCCAAGGTCTACTAACACCCAAGTCTACTAACACCAGGAAGTCTACTAACACCCAAAGTCCTCTAACACCCAAGTCCTCCTAACACCCAAGAGTCTACTAACACCTAAGAGTCTACTAACACCCAGAGAGTCTACTAACACCCAAGAGTCTACTAACACCCAAGAGTCTACTAACACGCAAGAGTCTACTAACACCCAAGAGTCCTCTAACACCCAAGAGTCCTCGAACACCCAAGAGTCTACTAACACCTAAGAGTCTACTAACAAACAAGAGTTTCATATCAAACATTTAAGATAAAATATCAATCAGCAACTACACTGTAAACAACAACCTTATGGCAAGCAAACAGCAAACAACCTTCTGGTAAACAAGCATCAAATAACCTCATGGCAAACAACCTGATGAGAAACAAACAGCAAACAACCTTTCGGCAAACAGCAAACAACCTTATGGTGAACAGCAAGCAACCTTATGGCAAACAAGCAGCAAACAACCTTATGGAAACCAAACACCAATCAACCTTATGACAATAAAGCAGCAAACAACCTTATGGCAAACAAACAGCAAACAACCTTATGGCAAACAAACAGCAAACATCCATATGACAAACAAGCAGCAAACAAACAGCAAACAACCTTATGGTAAACAAGCAGTAAACAAGATTATGGCCAACAAACAGCAAAAAACCATAAGGCAGCCAAACTGCAAACAACATTATGGCAAAGAATACACTAAACAACCCAATAATAAATAAACAGCAAACAACCTTATGGTAAACAAACAGCAGACATCCCTAAGATAAACAAATAATAAGCAGCCCTATGATAAACAAACAGCATAGAAACTTATGACAAACTGCAAACAACCTTATGGCAAACAAACAGCAAACAACCTTGTGAGAAACAAACAAAAATCACGCTAGAAGCAACCAAGAACATGTTAGTGCTTAGTTATCATCTGAGAACCATTAACCAAACAACTGAGGTTGTAGGTAGTAGGCAGCTACAGGGAGGTACTACCGCCTGGGAAGATATTGGAAGCATAATGTGTTGTCTAATGGTAGACCCTGCTGCCATATGGCATCACGAAAATTGTGACCAAGTCCCAGGTTGCTGATCTGACTTTCTGCCTCATTTACACACAATTGCAGGGTCACAATTGTTTCTCTTACTTTGACAACACAACATATATAATGTATATCGTTTCTCATTCTTGATTTATTTTTCGTTTTTGTATTTATTTATGGTTATTATTATTATTTTTAGTGTTTTATTTATATTTTTAGTATTTTGTCATTAATCTTTATGAATTGTTATGATAATAATAATTATAGTTATTATTAATATTAATATTATTATTATTATTATTATTATTATTATTATTATTATTATTATTATTATTATTATTATTATTATTATTATTATTATTATTATTATTATTATTATTATTATTATTATTATTATTATTATTATTATTATTATTATTATTATTATTATTATTATTATTATTATTATTATTAGTATTATTATTATTATTATTATTATTATTATTAATATATTTATTATTATTATTATTATTATTATTATTATTATTATTATTATTATTATTATTATTATTATTATTATTATTATTATTATTATTATTATTATTATTATTATTATTATTATTATTATTATTATTATTATTATTATCATATATTCTCCCCCCAGGCCCTGATGTGGGTCAGTGATGTGCCCTTGGTGGGCTAACCCCTGTAAAAAAAAAAAAAATGCAGAGGCTGAGAGTAAATAATTTTAACAAGTGATAGCGTTGCTTAGTACAATAATGTGATATAAGAGGTGGGTTGGGTGGCAGGGAGGGGGTAGAGGAGACCGACCTCCAGATAAAGTGATATGAGGATGTGGGTTGGGTGGCGGGGAGATCACCGACTCACGTAATGGGTGAAACTCTCAATCAGCACCGCCGCGATCCAATTTAGCCCAAGATGTTGAAGCCTTTGAGGTATATTGCGTTGAGTCCCCCTCCCCCCTCCTCCCTCCCCTACCCTCCCCCAGCGTCAAGTTACCTCTCCCTCGATTTTACTTTTTGTATCTTTTGTTTTTTTAATTGATAAACAATACGGCAAAGTTTATTAAAGAAAGTTTGGTTAATAAAGATAACTGAATATAAGGTTCCGTGAGGCTTAGAAAATGTAATGTTTTTTGTATATATTAAATCTGAGTTTATTAGTTTTAAGAAAATATTCAGTTGAAATAATTATCTAAAGTTATATTGTATCGGACGGGATGACATACAGTATATTGAGTTAACAATATTGTATGGTTTTGAGAAAATGTGTGTCTTAGAATTTATTAATAACTAAATCAATATTAAGGAAAAGAAACAATGTTGAAATAGCGAGAAGGAATGGGAAAGACAAAGAACCAGTTAAAGAGAGAGTCTAACTAAATTATTCTCAAGGAGACTAGCACTTTCTCCTGGTCATTTTATATCAGTCACTGACCCTTTTTCATTTTTTCCTACCCTTCTTATTCAATAACCTACACAAATATACGCACAGGAGTTGTTATGGCACCTGATTTAACCTCTCTTGAATAACCTGGTTCCCTACACCATGATTTAAAGTGTAGGGAATTGCTGAATAAAAAAGTGGCGTCCCCATAGCGAAGGGGAAGCCACTATATTTCAGGTGTTTTGGAGATAATATTAGTATGTTCTGTGGCAGGATATTTACACGGAGGGTAGTGAAGGTTTAGTCTACATACAATCATGATAGAACACAACTACACTGTTACCTTGACGCTCGATGTCAGTTGTTTTTAAAGACGAAGAAGAAGAAGAATAAAACGACGCTAAGAATATAGGAATTCTTCTGATAAATGCCAAACACCCATTTTTTTGTCTTGAAAACAGTAAAAAACGACGACTATCTGTGTTTTATTGGATAATAACCCGAGGGCTACGACATTTCACCGAAGAAAGATGTTCAGTCTGTTTTTTATAGCAGTTTCTATGGTTCAGACAGACGAAGATGTTTAAGGGATACATAGTTTAGACCTGGGCGTCGGGGGTTGACTTAAAATATTATTGAATTATGATCTGGGACGACCTTATTAGCCGATATTTACATTGTTTTCTCTTAACCCCACGTATCCTTCCTTCAAAGCTCTGCCCATCTTGTTAGGGGAGATAAATCTATAAACCATAAACAAAATTCTAGTGAATAATAAACTTGACCTTGACCACAAAAACTTGGGTGATATATTAGCTCGAAAACTTCAGTAAAGAGAGTGGCGCCCCCTAAACTTTACCCAGCAAATGTGTACGTAAAAGTGGGTCGTATGCGCTTGACTGCCCCTTAAGGGTCGAATATAGGAAAGGAGACGAGCACTATGCCTAACAAGACGCCGCACCTAACAAGATAATGTCAGCAAAGAGAAAACAGCACCAACGTGTGGATATACAGCAACATTTATTGGATAAAGTTTCGACAACTATCTCTTGTTATCATCAAACGGTAAACATAAATTGAAATACAATAGCATAAAAAAACTAATATGAGAAATATAATAAAATTAGATGCACCACGAAGAACAATAAGTGCCAAGAGAACAAATACATAGGCCAACAAATCATTGAATTATTAATTGTTAACTTTTACTCCAGTTTAACTATACAGAGCAAAAAACACTAAAAGTATCATACACTTAGACCCTAAAGGTGAGTACACAAAGATTAACAAATACAATATGTTACGACTAGAAAGGACCTCACATACCAGTTAGAAACAAAGTATTTACAGCTTGAGGAAGATAAGCATAATATTTGTTTTTTCTCCCCAGTGAGGCTACAACAGTCCTGGATTAGTAATTGTCTGATCATTTGATAGGGCGTGGTTCAACTCACAAGAAGGACGTGGAGTTCTCTCGTACAGTAAAAGTTCTCCAAGTGGCCAGGAAGCCATGTACACTGTCTTGTTACTGTGCCAGATCCCACAGTGTATGATGATGACAAGAGAAGACTCGACACAAGAGTCAACCATGTAAGTATAATTTCCATAACGATAAGTAAATGGATGAAGATAATGTTGGAATTTTATCTGACGTTTTGGCCAGTCACTTTCAGTCAGTCTGGGGATACTAGCTAATTTTACCCTTATGTACAGTCCATTAGGCAGAGGTATTCCGTCTGTCAGACTAGATGGACTCAGAGACACTCCCGTGATTACTTTTCTTGGATAACAGTAATTCGCCTACTTTTCAAAACTTTCCATAACCCCTTTCTTGCTAAAAGTTTTCCCCAAACAATATTCTGAATCCGTTCCAATTCTTCCTTACCCAACCATATTTTACAATCAGAATTCCTTTTCTTCAATTCGACTCAACCTTGTTCCATTTAGTATTTACATTCCACTCCCACTTCTGACAGTCTCTCCCGTACTTAGATCTTTGGTCGATTTAGTAATGAACTTCGTCTTATTCGTAGACACGTTCATCTCTTATGTTTTCAGTCTTTTCCAGTTCTGTTCTCCAGCCAACACTACAAGCCTAAGCTCCACGAATCATTTATATAACATATATAAATATCGCCTCATGTCTAAACCCTCATAGGCCTGAGAAATGACTAACACAAAACACTTTATGGCAGAGAGCAATAGTAATTCCTCAGACACATCCGTATCTTTACGATTTTGTGTGCGACAATATGATACAACGGACAAAGGATTTTGACAACCTTACCGAAACAATTGCAGTCACAGTTTTCATTTTGAAAAACATTATTATAAATTGATCTTATTTTCGTTTACTCTAGGCTTCCATCTTTCACAGTAATCATATTTTCTCTTCAGCAATTCCAAGATTTTTATTGTAGTATCTATTGTCTAAGATGTGTATATTTTTTCTCGTGTTTCAACAAGCCTCTTTGGTTCGTATTATTATTATGTTTACTTCTGTTATAGTGAGTATCTGATATTGTCGTGTTACCCTGATACTTTAAATTTAGGTTAGGTTAGGTGAGGTTAGGTTATTATTAATAAATATAACTATCTTTATTCTTTTCTGATATGCGCATAAAGTCAGTACAATCCAATGATGGTCGTAGCTTGTGTTTAACATAACTTAGTAATTTAATATACACCCTGTCACCCACCTGTCACCTGCACCATGACCTCTCGCTAATCAGTAGTATCCGTATTTCACTCAATGCTTATGTCTCTCAGTCACTGCCTCTGACAATTACATTATCGAGTATTACCATTAATTTTTTAGATTTATGATAGTTCTTTAACCGTTGCACCATACTTCAAACATTCAGGTCTTCCCTCCTCATCATAGCTGTTTTTTGTACTTGAAGAGATGTCCTTGTACTTTAAACGGACTTATGTACGTAACCTACATTCCCTATAACTCAAATGGTTTACTTATATCCAATATTATTCCTGTTTCATTTGTAATTACATTTCCCCTGTAGTACATGGAGCCACACCCATCATAATATATCCATCCCCCCTCGCCCCCATATATTTCTGTTCCCTTTATACTTGCAATAGTTATGTTCATTCTCTTCATTTCGTTGCCAAGGTTTCAACATTTTAGTTACGGAATAATGGCCTGGTATTCCTAACTGCTATCATTTGTTTGACTGTTCTGTACAATATTCATGTCCCTAATAAAAACATTTTATTTTTTTCACCAGTCGATGTAAACAAAGTTCATTTGTGTTGCTCACTCTTATTTTATTTATGATCGACACAGTTTAATTTACTCAAATATACCATTTTGCGTTGAGGCCAGTAGTCGTGGGTGCTGGTGGGTGTAGTGATGGGTGTTGGCGGGTGTAGTGATGGGTGTTGGCGGGTGTAGTGATGGGTGTTGGCGGGTGTAGTGATGGGTGTTGGTGAGTGTAGTCAGGGGTGGTGGTGGGCGTGGTCATGAGTGGTGGTGGTGGGTGTAGTAAGGAGTGGTGGTGGGCGTGGTCAATAGTGGTGGTGGGCGGGGTTAGGAATGGTGGTGGGCGTGGTCAGGAGTGGTGGTGGGCGTGGTCATGAGTGGTGGTGGTGGGTGTAGTAAGGAGTGGTGGTGGGCGTGGTCAATAGTGGTGGTGGGCGGGGTTAGGAGTGGTGGAGGTGTAGTCAAGAGTGGTGGTGGGTGGGGTCAGACATGGTGATAGGTGTGGCCAGGAGTGGTGGTGGGCGTGATCAGGCGTGGTGGTGGGCGTGGTCATGAGTGGTGGAGGGTGTAGTCAGGAGTGGTGATGAGTGGTTCAGGGTGATGGTGGGCGTGGTTAGGAGTGGTGGTGGGCGGGTCAGACATGGTGGTGGGCGTGGTCAGGAGTGGTAGTGGGTGTAGTCAAGAGTGGTGGTGGGTGGGGTCAGACATGGTGGTGGTGTGTGGTCAGGGAGTGGTGGTGGGTGTAGTCAAGAGTGGTGGTGGGCGGGGTCAGGAGTGGTGGTGGGCGCGGTTAGGAGTGGTGGTGGGTGTAGTCAAGAGTGGTGGTGGTCGGGGTCAGGAGTGGTGGTGGTCGGGGTCAGGAGTTGTGGTGGGCGGGGTCAGGATTGGTGGTGGGTGTAGTCATGAGTGGTGGTGGGCGTGGTTAGGAGTGGTGGTGGGCTTGGTTAGGAGTGGTGGTGGGCATGGCCAAAAGTGATTGTGGGTGTGCCTCAACTCCCAGCAATACGTTACAATGAATCATAAACATCAAACAAACTGTGATCAACAAAGACATTTATTTTCACAGATGAATGAGGAAGTTAAAGATAAAATAACACAAACACAAACATTACATTTTATATGAATGCCTTAAGTCTAACACGCGGTTGTTCTTCGAGCGCCCTCACTGGCTTTGGTTTAGGACGAATTTAATGAGAGGATCTCTTACTTAAGAGAGTACAGCGGGAGTACAGCGGAAGAAACAGAACAAGGAACAATTGGAAGTGAGACCAAGGCAGAGTCAGCTGCTGGTTGTATCAATATGAATAATAATCGAATAGGACCAACAACCATGATGTTTAGAATACAAATTTCTGTACAATGGAAGCCCTCGTGTTTGTGTAAGACTAATGATGAGTATGCAGGATACAAGGTAAATAATAACTGTTTTCAATGAGCATTGGTAACGACATTTTAAGCGAGGTACAATATGTTTACAAGAGATTTGTTTCTTGGTAATAAAGCGAATAAGATCTAACAGACTCTGTAGTTGTCTGTAAACAAGAATACGAACACACACAGGCAGCACAGACTTACGAACGCTCATGTACTGTGCAAACACACATTAGCCTCTTTTTTCGAATTTTAGAAGGGGATTAAAAAATAAAAAAGGTATATCACCCCCTACAGGTAAGCAAATGCAGATACAAAACACACCCATCGCCCATTTATATATATTGTATTGACAATATGCCATACATTCATCCACCTTCCTAACAAATATCACATCACAAACAAAACATACATGTACATATCAAAGACTCCCTAAACATGCAAAACATTTCACAAAACATAAGTCAAACATGTTGGAAGCAATATCGGAGATTCTGTGAGATATGTTCTTCATTTTTTAAATATTACCGTAAGGCGAAGGTCACAGGTCTTACGTGCCTTATACCAGTAATGACACCAACTTGGACAGCTTATGGTACGAGTGAGACACGTCCTTGTAAGTGGACTACAAGGAGAGAGAGAGAGAGAGAGAGAGATTATAAATTAAGGCAATGGTTTAGTGTTGCGATTCTTATCTGCAGCTTAATGAGGAAGTGTGAGAGGAGAGAGAGCTAGCTAGCCTAGCGTGTATTGAGTGGCGATGAGGGAGAGTAAGGTAGTGTATGATGAGTGTAGGTGAGGAGAAGAGTGGATTTGCTTATGGTGAGTGTTATTGAGAGACGGAATACAGTGTGTGGTGAGTGCTGGTGAGGGAGAGATTACAGTGTGTGTGTGTTGATGAGAGGGAGGATACGGTGTGTGGTGAGAGCTGATGAGAGGGAGGATACAGTGTGTGGTGAGTGTTGGTGAGAGGGAGGATACGGTGTGTGGTGAGTGTTGGTGAGGGGGAGGATAGTGTGTGGTGAGAGCTGATGAGAGGAGGACATGGTGTGTGGTGAGAGCTGGTGAGGGGGAGGACAGGTGTGGTGAGAGCTGGGAGGGGAGGATATAGTGTGGGTGAGAGCTGATGAGAGGGAGGATACAGTGTGTGGTGAGAGCTGGTGAGAGGGGAGGATATGTGTGTGGAGCTGATGAGGGGAGGATACAGTGTGTGGTGAGAGCTGGTGAGGGGGGAGGATATAGTGTGGTGGGTGAGAGCTGATGAGAGGGGAGGATACAGTGTGTGTGGTGAGAGCTGGGTGAGGGGAGGAGATGTGTGGTAGAGTTGATGAGAGGGAGGATATGGTGTGTGGTGTGAGAGCTGGTGAGGGGGAGGAGGCAGTGTGTGGTGAGAGCTGGTGAGGGGAGATACAGTGTGGTGGAGAGCTGATGAGAGGGAGGACAGGTGTGTGGTGAGAGCTGATGAGAGGGAGGATATAGTGTGGTGAGAGTGATGAGGGGAGGATACAGTGTGTGGTGAGAGCTGAGGGAGGGGAGGATACGGTGTGGTGAGAGCTGGTGAGGGGGAGGACAGTGTGTGGTGAGAGCTGGTGAGGGGAGGATACAGTGTGTGGTGAGAGCTGATGAGAGGAGGATAGGAGTGTGTGGTGAGAGCTGATGAGAGGGAGGATACAGTGTGGTGAGAGCTGGATGAGAGGGAGGATGGTGTGGTGAGGTTGGTGAGGGGGAGGATATATGTGGTGAGGGTTGGGAGGGGAGGATATAGTGTGTGGTGAGGCAGGAGGGGAGGATATAGTATGGTGAGTGTTGGTGAGGGGAGGATTAGTGTGTGGTGAGTGTGGTGAGGGGAGGATATAGTGTGTGGTGAGTGTTGGTGAGGGGGAGGGATATAGTGTGTGGTGAGTGGCTGGTGAGGGGGAGGATATAGTATGTGGTGGTGTGCTGGTGAGGGAGGATATAGGTGTGGTGAGTGTTGGTGAGGGGAGGATATAGTGTGTGGTGAGGTGTTGGTGGGAGGATATAAGTGTGTGGTGAGTGTTGGTGAGGGGGAGGGATATAGTGTGTGGTGAGGTGTTGGTGAGGGGAGAATATAGTGTGTGGTGGAGTGCTGGTGAGGGAGGATATGGTGTGTGGTGAGGTGTGTTGGTGGGGGAGGGATGGTGTGTGGTGGTGTTGGTGGGGGATATATGTGTGTGGTGAGTGTTGGGGGGAGAGGATATAGGTGTGTGGTGAGGCTTGGTGGGGAGGATATAGGTGTGTGGGTCTGGTGAGGGGAGGATGTAGTGTGTGGTGGTGTTGGTGAGGAGGGTGGTGTGGTGAGGTGTTGGTGAGGGGGATGATATAGTGTGTGGTGAGTGTTGAGGGAGGATGTAGTGTGGTGAGTGTTGGTGAGGGGAGAGAATGGTGTGTGGTGGTGTTGGTGAGGGGAGGATATAGTGTGTGGTGAGTGTTGGTGGGGAGGATATAGTGTGGTGAGTGTTGGTGAGGGAGAGAATATAGTGTGTGTGGTGAGTGTTGGGTGAGGGAGAGGGATATAGTGTGTGGTGAGTGTTGGTGAGGGGGAGGATATGTGTGTGGTGAGGTGTTGGGTGAGGGGGAGGGGATATAGTGTGTGGGTGAGTGGTGGTGAGGGGGAGGATATAGTGTGTGGTGAGGTGTTGGTGAGGGGAGGATATAGTGTGTGGTGAGGTGTTGGTGAGGAGGATATGGTGTGGTGGTGAGTGTTGGTGGGGGAGGGATATGGTGTGTGGTGAGTGTTGGTGAGGGGGAGGATATATTGTGTGGTGAGGTGTTGGTGAGGGGAACGAAGAATTGTATCTATGGTTGATTGTTGAGAGAGGGAAGAGGGAGAGCGAGAGAATCATTTTTGGGAGGTGAGATTAAGAGAAAAGGGAACGGAGGCTGTGTTGAGTGTTATGCTTCATAAGGAATTATTAGAATTGTTACAAAAGTGACGGTACACCAAAGTAGCAGTAAATTAGGACACGAGAACTGCATTTTCATCTTACTCTCTTCCTCCCTCACCTGCCTCACAGACAGATGAGACAGACAGACAGACCTACAGACAGACAGACAGACAGACAGACAGATAGATAGATAGATAGATAGATAGATAGATAGATAGATGAAGATAGATAGATAGATAGATATTTGGATTCCTGGTTATATTGAGGTTTGTCGTTCCTCTAAATATTAGGTCCTACGCGTTTGCTGCAAGTGAGTACAGTAGACTGGAACAACCCTTGGTGGACTAGTATTTTCTGAGTTTCATAACCCATCTTTTGGCTAGAAATTATGATATGATAATACTTGTCTCTCGTGCTCGAGAGAGGGGCCAGCTAGATGTGAACTTGTTTGTGATCATGATGCAGTCGTCAACACAACAACAGGGCTCTTAATATTGCTGGGAAGACAAACAAAAGCATATAGTATGAAGAAACTTTTCTCAGATCTGTAACCAAGAACTCAAACCTATGTTCGCTCACCAACTTTGATCAATATACATTAGGTCATACTCAGAGAATCACACTATCCAGACTGTTTATCATACTTCATTCCAGAGAAAATTCATATTCTCAGAACACACACACTCACACACACACACACACACACACACACACACATGTTATGAATGGCATACACAGTAAAAGTGCGTTATGCATAATATTTTGATGCTCGTTACCTCCCCTTCCGTGTGGTGGTGGCGTTGGTGTCGGGATATGTATGTGAAATAATTATTGTGAGCAAAACTGGTACTTGATACTTAAAAATTTCCTAAATTCATGTATGTATGCTCAAAAATTTTTTTTTAGCTTAAAGTACTTGCTATATTAGTGCTGTTAGGCTTGCAGTCCACCGGTACAGTTGGTTTTGTCAGTCACTGCTGGGCCTTGAAGGTGAAATGACATCTGAGTTTGTCATTGTTGGATACCTCCTCATATATGGTTTTGTTGAGTATTATATACTCAGTGCTGCTCTATTATAATGTATTGTGTAAAGTGCAATCAATTATTGTGTTGTATGGTGGTTTATGGTTTATATACTGTGCACATATTAGATGTTTATTAGGATGGAAAACCGAGTGCAGTTTAACTTTTAATGAGTCATTGTCTACGATGTTTTGTCCTATGCTAAATATTTTCAAAGTCAGTGATCATGTATATTATTTATTCTCTAGATTTAATTTATCCGTCCAATATATAACCTGCACATTTATCATAGTAAACGTAATTAAATTTTATTTAAATTTTTCATGACGTGTATAATTCAAACCTTCACTCCTGAACTGTTGTGATAAAAGTAAGGGGCTGTGATTGAACCCATGACGCACAATTTCGTCTTTATTTGTTTTGTAACTTTTACATTTAACATTGTTTGTCGTGTATTGAGTAACATTATTTTTCAGTGATAAATATTATGGACTAAGTTGTGTTGAGTTACCATTTTTTGTTGAGCCACATGTGTCCTCATTATCATATTCATCTGTAACATAATTTCAAGTTGCTAATTTATGGCATAACACACACATACACACACACACACACACACACACACACACACACACACACACACACACACACACACACATTTGCTGTCACTCGGAAGAGAGTATGATGATCATCCAGCTACTATACAGTGATATGAGTTAATAAAGATGTCGCCTAGGTTGTCACCTGGCACTTGTGCCTCGGTATGCAGTCGGGCTAATTCGAAATATTGACACCTTCTTGTGTGGTCATCCTTCAAGCATTGTGGAGTAATCGTCTCCCAGGTGACGCGATCGATTTGGCACTTTTTCAGTTATCTTAAGACTATCCTTATACTCTTTCAGTTGCCTGCCAACGTTACGTTAACTATTCGTTAGATGACTGTAAAGTAGCTGTTCTGGCAGTCTACTGTCGTCCATGCGGGGTAACATGGCCAGTCCAAGTAGTTGTTCATGGATAATGGTAGCTTCGATGCTCCAACAGTTGGTGTCAGCGAGAATACTGGCATTTGTTCTTTGTCTTCCAGCGAACTCGGAGAATTGAACGTACTACTTTGGTGAAAGTTTTCAATTGTCTTGAGGTGTCTCCTGTATGTAACTCATGTCTCACTGTCATATATAGCAAGTGGGAGGACCACTGCTAGTATAGTTCAACTTTGTAGATAATTTTGCTCCTACAGCTGAACACAGAGAGTAAGTCTGCCAAAGGCTTGAGATGCACATCTGATCCGATGTTGAATCTCTTCATCGATGTCAGCGGTGGTGGACAGGTGGAGACGAGATACTGAAAGTGGTAACATTAGAGGTAGTACCATTAAGCTGGATGGATGGTGGAGGAGTGGCTGAACTGGGGCAGCCTGAAAGAATGTGAGTCTTACACATTCATCTCAAAGCCGAAGTGTGCCTACGCATCTGCAAGGTGTTCAGGATCTCCTGTAGGTCGCGTTCAGTGTGGCGGCAAGGTTTAGGTCGTCTCAATACTGAAGTTTAGTAATGGCAGACACCTTTGCTCCTGCAGGTAGTCTTATTTTGAAAAGATCCTTCATCTGGTACTCTATGTCTCACCCCGCCGGCTAAATTGGCACTAGCAGTAGGAAGGCAGCCAAGAAAATGGAAAAGAGAGTTGGCGCCAGTACACACCTAACAACCCCGTTTAGATGAAGAACTCAAACTGGGTGCCATTGTGCAGAACACTGCGTTCATGCTGTCGTGAGTTGCCTCAGTGGCGATGAATTTTGGTGGGCAGCCAAACCGGCTGAGGTCCACAGGGCTTCCCTGTTGAGCGAGGCGAAGGCCTTGGTTAGGTCGATAGTACACGTGCAGATCACGACACTGTTCTCTGCACATTTCTTTGTATCTGGTGGGCAGCAAAGATCATGTCAGTGGTACCAGGTGATGGTCTAAAGCACTGAGATCCTGGGAGGAAGGTTTCCGCCTCAGGTAGTAGTCTGTTTGGAGGACTTGGGCGATAATGCCAGCTACGGACAGTAGCGAGATCACAGTAGTTGCCACAGTCCGACCGGTCTCCTTCGTTCTTTTAAATATTGGCGATGGAGACGTCTTTAAGACTTTGGAGGATTTTTTTCCATATATTCTCTAGGCGAGTGGAGACAGGTAGAAAGCAGAGGTCCTCCTGCTTTATCCACCCCCTGGCTGATTCCGTCAGGCCCTGAGGCGTTGTTTTTTTTCATCTGTTTATGGCAGGTAGTTACTCTATCCAGATGGAGGATAATTGAGATGAGTCAGGTCTGGATGCTGAGGAACCTGCTGGGATCTGGACA
>NW_024732867.1:1125882-1279310 GCF_018991925.1 Homarus americanus | reverse complement strand
TCAGTAGCCTTCGTTCGAATTACATGTGCTAACCAAATATACGCACAGGAGTTTGATTTAACCTCTTCGAATAACCTGGACCATGATTTAAAGTGCTGAGAATTGCTGGAATCAAAAAGTGGCGTCCCCATAGCGAAGCCACTATATTTCAGGTGTTTTGGAGATAATATTAAATATGTTCTGTGGCAGGATATTTACACGGAGGAGTAGTGAAGGTTTAAACATACAATCCGCTGATGGGAGCAACTACTGTTACCTTGACGCTCTGATGTCAGTTGTTTTTAAGAACGAAGAAAGAACAAAGAATAAAACGACGCTTCAGAATATGGGAATATTTCTACATTAAGTGTAAACACCCATTTTTTAAATGTTGAAAGCAGTAAAAACGACGACTATCATGGATAGCTTGAGGGGGCTACGACATTTCACCGAAAGATGTTTTTATGGTTCAGACAGACGAAAGATGTTCAAGAATACGCAGTTTGAACTGGAGTTGACTTAAATGTATTGAATTATGATTAGGACGACCATATTAGCCGATATTTATTATTTTCTCTTAACCCCACGTATCCTTCAGCTAAGCTCTGCCCATCTTGTTAGAGATAAATCTATAAACCATAAACAAAAATTCTAATTGAATAACAAAACGACCTTGACCATAAAAACTTGGATGATATATTAGCTCGAAAACTTCAGTAAAGAGGTAAACCCCTAAACTTTAACAAATGTACGTAAAAAAGTGGGTCGTATGCGCTTGACTGCCTTCAGGGTCGGAGCTCCTATAGGAAAGAACCCAGCAAACTTATGCTAACAAGACATACGCACCTAACAAGATAATGTCCAGCAAGAAAACAGCACCAACGTGTGGATATACAGCAGCATTTATTGGATAAAAAGTTTCGACAACTATCTCTTGTTATCATCAAACAGTAAACATACATTGAAATACAATAACATAAAAAAACTAATATAAGCCATAATAAAATTAGATGCACGAAGAAAGAACAATAAGTGCCAAGAGAACAAATACATAGGCCAACAAATCATTGAATTATTAATTGTTATCTTTATCAGTTAAACATACAGAGCAAAAATACTAAAAAGTATCATACGCATGAACCTAAAGGTGAGTACACAAAAGATTAACAAATACAATATCATTACATTAGAAAGGATACCATACCAGTTAGAAATAATGTTACAACGAGGAAGATAAGCATAATATTTGTTTTTTCTCCCAATGAAATGCAGTCCTGGATTATTGACTGTCTGATCATTTTGATGGGGCGTGGTTCAACTCACAAGAAAGGACGTGGGGTTCTCTCGTACGATAAAAGTTCTCCAAGTAGCCCAGGAAGCCATATTATAATATTGTTACTGTGCAGATCTGATGATGACAAAGACTCATTACAAAGTCAACCATGTAAAATATAATTTCTCCATAACGATAAGTAAATGGATGAAGATAATGTTAGGAATTTATCTGACGTTTTGGCCAGTCACTTTCAGTCAGTCTGGGGATACTAGCTAATTTTGCCATATGTACGGTCATTAGGCAGAGGTATTCAAATCTCATCAGACTAGATGGACTCAGGGCACTCCCGTGATTACTTTCTTGGATAACAGTAATTCGCCTACTTTCAAAAACTTTCCATAACCCTTTCTTGCTAAAGTTTCTAAACAATATTCTGGATCTAGTTCCAATTCTTCCTTACTTAACCATATTTAATCAAATTCTGCTAAAATTCAAAACTCAACCTTGTTCATTTAGTATTTTACATTCCTCCACTTCAACCAGTCTCTCCCGTACTTAAATCTTTAGAGTCATTTATTGTGAACTTCGTCTTATTCATCGAACACGTTCATCTCTTATGTTACTAAATCTTTTCCAGTTCTTGTTCTCCAATAACACTACAAGCCTAAAGCTCCACGAATCATTTATATAACATATATAAATATACTCATCTAAACCTCATAGGCTCAATAACTAACACAAAACACTTTATGGCAAAACATGTAATGTTCCTCAAGACATCAAATAGCACGATTTTTGTGTGCGATAATATATTAACGGACAAAGTTTGACAACCAAAACAATTACTGATCAGTTTTCAATTTTGAAAAACAGTATTATAAATTGATCTTATTTCGTTTACTCCATCTTTCAAATATATTTCTCTTCAACAATTCAATTTTTATTATGTATCTGTGTCTAAGATAATGTATATTTTTTTCTCATTAATTTCAACAAAGCCACTCTTTGGTTCGTATTATTAATTATGTTTACTTCTGTTATAGTGAGTATCTGATATTGTCGTGTTACCCTGATACTTTAAATTTAGGTTAAGGTTAACAGGATTTAGGTTAGTGAGGATTGGGTTATTATTAATAAAATATAACTATCTTTATTCTTTCTGATATACGCATAAGAGTCAGTACAATCAACGATGGTCGTAGCTTGTGTTTAACATAACTTAGTAATTTAATATACACCTATCACCCACCTGTCTATACCATGACCTCTCGCTAATCAAGTAGTATCCGTATTTCACTCAATGCTTATGTCTCTCCGATGCTGCTACAACAATTACATTATCGAAGTAATACCATTAATTTTAGATTTATGATAGTTCTTTAACCGTTACTGCCAAACATTCAGGTCTTCCCTCTCATCATAGCGTGTTTTTGTACTTGAAGATATGTCCACTTTGACGGACTTATGTACGTAACCTACATTCCTATAACTCAAATGGTTTATTTATATCCAATATTATTCTGTTGTTTCATTTGTAATTACATTTCCCTATGGTAGATGGAGCCACACCCATCATGTATATCCATCCCCTCTCTATATATTTCTGTTCCCTTTATACTTGCAATAGTTATGTTCATTCTCTTCATTTCGTTTGCAAGGTTTCAACATTTTTAGTTACGGAATAATGGCCTAGTATTCTAACTGCTATCATTTGTTTGACTGTTCTGTACAATATTCATGTCCTAAATAAAACATTTATTTTTTTTTACCAGTCTTAAACAAGTTCATTTGTTGCTCCTCTCATTTTATTTATGATCGACACAGTTTAATTTACCAAATATACCATTTGCGTTGAGGCCAGTAGTCGTGGGTGCTGGTGGGTGTAGTGATGGGTGTTGGCGGTGTAGTGATGGGTGGTGTGCAGTGATGGTGTTGGTGAGTGTAGTCAGGGGTGGTGGTGGGCGTGGTCATGAGTGGTGGTGGTGGTGTAGTAGAGTGAGTGGTGGGCGTGGTCAATAGTGGTGGTGGGCGGGGTTGGGATAATGGGTGGGCGTGGTCAGGGTGGTGGTGGGCGTGGTCATGAGTGGTGGTGGTGGGTGTAGTAGGAGTGGTGGTGGGCGTGGTCAATAGTGGTGGTGGGCGGGGGTTAGGAGTGGTGGGAGGTGTAGTCAAGAGTGGTGTGGTGGGTGGGGTCAGACATGGTGATAGGTGTGGCCAGGGTGGTGGTGGGTGATCAGGCGTGGTGGTGGGCGTGGTCATGAGTGGTGGAGGTGTAGTCAGGGTGGTGATGAGAGTGGTTCAGGGTGATGGTGGGCGTGGTTAGGAGTGGTGGTGGCGGGGTCAGACATGGTGGTGGGCGTGGTTAGGGTGGTAGTGGGTGTATCCAAGGTGGTTGGTGGGTGGGGTCAGACATGGTGGTAGGTTGTTGGTCAGGAGTGGTGGTGGGTGTAGTCAAGTGGTGGTGGGCAGGGGTCAGGAGTGGTGGTGGGCGCGGTTAAGGGTGGTGGTGGGTGTAGTCAAGAGTGGTGGTGGTCAGGGGTCAGGAGTGGTGGTGGTCAGGGTTCAGGAGTTGTGGTGGGCGGGGTCAGGATTGGTGGTGGGTGTAGTCATGAGTGGTGGTGGTCGGGGTCGAATTGGTGGTGGGCGCGGTTAGAATTAGTTGGTGGGCATGGCCAAAAGTGATTGTGGGTGTGCCTGTACTAATACGTTACAATGAATCATAAACATCAAACAAACTGATCAACAAAGACATTTATTTTCACAGATGAATGAGGAAGTTAAAATAAATTAACACAAACACAAAACATTACATTTATATGAATTAAGTCTAACACGCGGTTGTTCTTCGAGCGCCCTCACTGGCTTTGGTTTGGGACGAATTTAATGAGAGGATCTCTTACTTAAGAAATACAGCAGGAGTACAGGAAGAAACAAAACAAGGAACAATTGGAAGTGAGACCAAAGGCAGAGTCAGCTGCTGGTTGTATCAATATGAATAATGAATAGGACCAACAACAGTGATTTAGAATACAAATTTCTTGTACAATGGAGCCCTCCGTGTTTGTGTAAGACTAATGATGGTATACAGGATACAAAAGATGAAATAACTGTTTTCAATGAGCATTGGTAACGACATTTTAAGCAGGTACAATTGTTTTACAAGAGATTTGTTTCTTGGTAATAAAAGCGAATAGATATAACAGGCTCTGTAGTTGTCTGTAAAGAAGAATACGAACACACACAGGCAACAGACACTCATGTACTGTGCAAACACACATTAGCCTCTTTTTCGAATTTTAGAAGGGATTAAAAATAAAAAGATATATATCACCTACAGGTAAGCAAATGCAGATACAAAACACACCCATCGCCCATTTATATATATTGTATTGACAATATTATACAATTTCATCCTAACAAATAATATACAAACAAAACATACATGTACATATCAAGACTCCTAAACATGCAAAACATTTCACAAAACATAAGTCAAACATGTTGGAAGCAATATCGGAATTCTGTGAGATATGTTTCATTTTTAAATATTACTGTAGGCGAAGGTCACGGTCTTACGTGCTTTATATAAGTAATGACACCAACTTGGACAGCTTATGATGAGGTTGAGACACGTCCTTGTAAGAGTGGACTACAAGGAGAGAGAGAGAGAGAGAGAGGTATTATAAATTAAGGCAATGGTTTAGTGTTGCGATTCTTATCTGCAGCTTAATGGTGGAGAGAGCTCAGCTAGCCTAGCGTGTGTAGTGGCGATGAGAGTAAGGTAGTGTATGATGAGTGTAGGTGAGGAGAAGTGGATTTGCTTATGGTGAGTGTTGTTGAGACGGAATACAGTGTGTGGTGAGTGCTGGTGAGGGAGGTGCAGTGTGTGTGTGTTGATGGGAGGGAGGATGCAGTGTGTGGTGAGAGCTGATGGGAGGAGGATACAGTGTGTGGTGAGGCTGGTGGGAGATACAGTGTGGTGAGAGCTGGTGAGAGGGAGGGATGCGGTGTGTGGTGAGGCTGATGAGGGGGGAGGATACGGTGTGTGGTGGGAGCTGGTGAGGGGGGGGATACAGTGTGTGGTGAGAGCTGGTGGGGGGGGAGGATATGGTGTGTGGTGAGGAGCTGGTGGAGGAGGATACAGTGTGGTGAGGCTGGTGAGGAGGATACGGTGTGTGGTGAGGCTGATGGGAGGAGGATGCAGTGTGTGGGTGAGAGCTGGTGAGGGGAGATATGGTGTGTGGGTGAGGCTGATGGGGAGGGAGGATGCAGTGTGTGGTGAGGCTGGTGGGGAGGGAGGATGCGGTGTGTGGTGAGGCTGATGGGAGGGAGGATAGGGTGTGTGGTGAGAGCTGGTGAGGGGAGGATACAGTGTGTGGTGAGGCTGGTGGGGGGAGGAGGATGCAGTGTGTGGTGAGGCTGATGGGAGGAGGATGCAGTGTGTGGGTGAGGCTGATGAGGAGGAGGATACAGTGTGTGGTGAGAGCTGATGAGAGGGAGGATACAGTGTGGTGAGGCTGATGGGGAGGATGGTGTGTGGTGAGGCTGGGGGGAGGACAGTGTGTGGGTGAGGCTGGTGGGGAGGATGCAGTGTGAGGCTGATGGAGGGTACAGTGTGTGTGGTGGAGCTGATGAGGGGAGGATGCAGTGTGTGAGGCTGATGGGAGAGGATGCAGTTGTGGTGGTGTTGGTGAGGGGAGGATATGTGTGTGGTGAGTGTTGGTGAGGATATAGTATGTGGTGAGTGTTGGGTGAGGAGGATATAATTATGTGGTGAGGTGTTGGTGAGGATATAGTGTGTGGTGAGTGTTGGTGAGGGGGGGATATAGTATGTGGTGAGTGTTGGTGAGGATATAGTATGTGGTGAGTGTTGGTGAGGGGGAGGATATAGTGTGTGGTGAGTGTTGGTGGGGGAGGATATAGTATGTGGTGAGTGTTGGTGAGGATATAGTGTGTGTGGTGAGTGCTGGTGAGGATATAGTATGTGGTGAGTGTTGGTGGGGAGGATATATAGTGTGTGGTGAGTGTTGGTGAGGGAGAGGATATAGTGTGTGGTGAGTGTTGGTGAGGAGAGAGGATATAGTATGTGGTGGTGTTGGTGAGGGGGAGGATATAGTGTGTGGTGAGTGTTGGTGGGGAGGGATATGGTGTGTGGTGAGGTGTTGGTGGGGGGATGATATAGTGTGTGGTGAGGTGTTGGTGGGGGGGAGGATATAGTGTGTGGTGAGTGTTGGTGAGGGAGAATATAGTGTGTGGTGAGAGTTGGTGAGGGGGGAGGATATAGTGTGGTGAGTGTTGGTGAGGATATGAGTGTGTGGTGGTGTTGGTGAGGAGAGAATATAGTGTGTGGTGAGGTGTTGGTGAGGGGAGGATAGTGTGTGGTGAGGCTGATGAGAGGGAGGATACAGTGTGTGGTGAGAGCTGATGAGGAGGAGGGATACAGTGTGTGGGGTGAGAGCCTGATGAGAGAGGAACGGTTGGTGTGGTGAGAGCTGGTGGGGGGGAGGATACAGGTGTGTGTGGTGAGGCTGGTGGGGAGGATGCAGTGTGTGGTGAGGCTGATGTGAGGGAGGATACAGTGTGTGGTGAGAGCTGATGGGAGGAGGGATACAGTGTGTGGTGAGGAGCTGATGAGGGGGAGGATGCAGTGTGTGGTGGTGTTGGTGAGGATATAGTGTGTGGTGAGTGTTGGTGGGGGAGGATATGGTATGTGGTGTGGTGTTGAGGGGGGAGGATATAGTATGTGGTGAGGTGTTGGTGGGGATATAGTGTGTGGTGAGTGTTGGTGAGGGGAGGATATATAGTATGTGGTGAGTGTTGGTGAGGAGGATATAGTGTGTGGTGAGTGCTGGTGGGGAGGATATAGTATGTGGTGGTGTTGGTGAGGATATAGTATGGTGAGGTGTTGGTGAGGGGGAGGATATAGTGTGTGGTGAGTGTTGGTGAGGGAGGATAGGTGTGTGGTGAGTGTTGGTGAGGAGAGAATATAGTGTGTGGTGAGTGTTGGTAGGGGGGAGGATGGTGTGGTGAGTGTTGGTGAGGATATGGTGTGTGTGGTGGTGTTGGTGGGGGGATGATATGGTGTGTGGTGAGTGTTGGTGAGGATATAGTGTGTGGTGAGTGTTGGTGAGGGAGAGAATATGGTGTGTGGGTGAGTGTTGGTGAGGGAGGATATAGTGTGTGGTGTTGGTGAGGGAGGGATATAGTGTGTGGTGAGTGTTGGTGAGGAGAATATAGTGTGTGGTGAGTGTTGGTGAGGGAGAGGATATAGTGTGTGGTGGAGTGTTGGTGGGGGGAGGATATAGTGTGTGGTGAGGGTTGGTGAGGGGGGAGGATATAGTGTGTGGTGAGTGTTGGTGAGGGGGAGGATATAGTGTGTGGTGAGTGTTGGTGAGGATATAGTGTGTGGTGAGTGTTGGTGAGGAGGATATAGTGTGTGGTGAGTGTTGGTGAGGAGGATATAGTGTGTGGTGAGTGTTGGTGAGGGAGATATAGTGTGTGGTGGTGTTTGGTGAGGGAACAAAGAATTATATCTATGGTTGATTGTTGAAGCGAGAATCATTTATTGGGAAGTGAGGTTAAGAAAAAGGAGGCGTGGAGATGTTGAGTATTCGCTTCATAAGGAATTATTAGAATTGTTACAAAAGTGACGGTACACTTAAGTAGCAGTAAATTAGGACACGAGAACTGCATTTTCACATCTTACTCTCTTCCTTCTCCCTCACACCTGCCTCACAGACAGATAGACAGACAGACAGACCTACAGACAGACAGACAGGCAGACAGACAGATAGATAGATAGATAGATAGATAGATAGATAGATAGATAGATAGATAGATGAATAGCTTGTTGGATTCCTGGTTATATTGAGGGTTTGTCGTTCCCTCCTTAAATATTAGGTCCTACGCGTTTTGCTGCAAGTGAGTACAGTAGACTGGAACAACCCTTCGGTGGACTAGTAACCTACTGAGTTTCATAACCCATCTTTTGGCTAGAAATTATGATATGATAATACTTGTCTGCTCCTACGTGCTCGAGAAGGGGGCCAGCTAAGATGTGAACTTGTTTGTGATCATGATGCAGTCGTCAACACAACAACAGGACTCTTAATTATTGCTGGGAAGACAGAAGCAGAAGAATATAGTATGAAGAAACTTGCCTATAGTTTCAATCAGCCAAGAACTCAAACCTATGTTCGCTCACCAACTTGTTGATCAATATACATTAGGTCATATAACTCAGAGAATCACACTATCCAGACTGTTTATCATACATCATTCCAGAGAAAAATCATATTCCTGGAGACACACACATACTCACACACACACACACACACACACACACACACACACACACACACACACACACACACACACACACACTGTTATGAATGGCGTAATACACAGTAAAGCATTGCGTTATGCATAGCGAAATATTTTGATGCTCGTTACCCTCCCCTTCCGTGTGGTGGTGGCGTTGGTGTCGGGATATATGTATGTGAAATATTTTTTATAATTATTTGTGAGCAAAACTGGTACTTGATACTTAAAAATTTCCCTAAAATTCATGTATGTATGCTCAAACATTTTTTTTTAGCTTAAAGTACTTGCTTTATATTAGTGCTGTTAGATTTGCAGTCCACCGGTACACAGTTGGTTTTGTCAGTCACTGCTGGGCCTTGAAGGTGAAATGACATCTGAGTTTGTCATTGTTGGATACCTCCTCATATATGGTTCTGTTGAGTATTATATACTCAGTGCTGCTCTATTATAATGTATTGTGTGTAAAGTGCAATCAATTATTGTGTTGTATGGTGGTTTATGGTTTATATACTGTGCACATATTAGTTGTTTATTAAGGATGGAAAACCAAGTGCAGTTTAACTTTTTAATGAGTCATTGTCTACGATGTTTTGTCCTATGCTAAATATTTTCAAAGTCAGTGATCATGTATATTATTTATTCTCTAGATTTAATTTATCCGTCCATTATATAACCTGCACATTTATCATAGTAAACTTTTGTAATTAAATTTTATTTAAATTTTTCATGACGTGTATAATTCAAACCTTCACTCCTGAACTGTTGTGATAAAGTAAGAGGGCTGTGATTGAACCCATGACGCACAATTTCGTCTATATTTGTGTGTGTAACTTTTACATTTAACATTGTTTGTCGTGTATTGAAGTAACATTATTTTTCAGTGATAAATATTATGGACTAAGTTGTGTTGAGTTACCATTTTTTGTTGTGCCACATGTGTCCTCATTATCATATTCATCTGTAACATAATTCAAGTTGCTAATTTATGGCATAACACACACATACACACACACACACACACTTTGCTGTCACTCGAAAGAGAGTATGATGATCATCCAGCTACTATACAGTGATATGAGTTAATAAAGATGTCGCCTAGGTTGTCACCTGGCACTTGTCTGCCTCGGTATGCAGTCGGGCTAATTCGAAAGTATTGACACCTTCTTGTGTGGTGATCCTTCAAGCATTACGGTGTGGAGTAATCGTCTCCCAGGTTAGGCGATCGATTTGGCACTTTTTCAAGTTTATCTTAAGACTATCCTTATACTCTTTCAGTTGCCTGCCAACGTTACGTTAACTATTCGTTAGATGACTGTAAAGTAGCTGCTTTGGCAATCTACTGTCGTCCATGCGGGTAACATGGCCAGTCCAAAGTAGTTGTTCATGGATAATGGTAGCTTCGATGCTCCAACAGTTGGTGTCAGCGAGAATACTGGCATTTGTTCTCTTGTCTTCCCAGCGAACTCGGAGGATTGAACGTACACTACTTTGGTGAAAGTTTTCAATTGTCTTGAGGTGAACACGAGTACGGAGTCTGCCAAAGGCTTGAGATGCACATCTGATCCGATGTTGAATCTCTTCATCGATGTCAGCGGTGGTGGACAGGTGGGAGACGAGATACTGAAAGTGGGTAACATTAGAGAGGGTTGTACCATTAAGCTGGATGGATGGTGGAGGAGTGGCTGAACTAGGGGCAGCCTGAAAGAGAATGTGAGTCTTACACACATTCATCTCAAAGCCGAAGTGTGCATACGCATCTGCAAGGTGTTCAGGATCTCCTGTAGGTCGCGTTCAGTGTGAGCGGCAAGGTTTAGGTCGTCTGCATACTGAAGTTTAGTAATGAAAGCAGCCGACACCTTTGCTCCTGCCTGGAGTAGTCTTATTTTGAAAAGATCCTTCATCTGGTACTCTATGTCCACCCCGCCGGCTAAATTGGCACTAGCATGAGTAAGGAAGGCAGCCAAGAAAATGGAAAAGAGAGTTGGCGCCAGTACACACCCTTGTTTTAACCCCGTTTAGATGGGAAAGAACTCAAACTGGGTGCCATTATGCAGAACACTGCCGTTCATGCTGTCGTGGAGTTGCCTCACAATGGCGATGAATTTTGGTGGGCAGCCAAACCGGCTGAGGGTCCACGAGAGGGCTTCCCTGTTGAGCGAGTCGAAGGCCTTGGTTAGGTCGATGAAGTACACGTGCAGATCACGACACTGTTCTCTGCACATTTCTTGTATCTGGTGGGTTCAAGATCATGTCAGTGGTACCAGGTGATGGTCTAAAGCCACAGTGAGATCCTGGGAGGAAGGTTTCCGCCTCAGGTAGTAGTCTGTTTAGGAGGACTTGGGCGATAATCTTGCCAGCTACGGACAGTAGCGAGATCCCACGGTAGTTGCCACAGTCCGACCGGTCTCCTTCGTTCTTTTAAATATTGGCGATGGAGACGTCTTTAAGACCTTGGGGGGGATTTCCCCTTTTTTCCATATATTCTCTAGGCGAGAGTGGAGACAGGTAGTAAGCAGAGGTCCTCCTGCTTTATCCACCCCGGCTGGGATTCCGTCAGTCCCTGAGGCTGTGTTATTTTTCATCTGTTTGATGGCAGTAGCTACTTCATCCAGGGATGGAGGATAATTGAGATGGGTCAGGTCTGGATGCTGAGGAACCTACTGGGTACTCAGGACATCCACATCGGTGTTTCGGTTGAGCAGCGAATGGTAGTGCTCTTTCCTGCGCTGATGGAAGATGTCATGTGTGATTGGCTCATAAAATGTTTTAGTTGGATTGAAAAAATCGCGCATCTTGTGTTGATCTGGAAGTTTTTACGTTTCATATACTTTATTTTTAAATCAGTCATTCCTTATTTTGCGAAGTTCGGCCTGGGCCGCCGCTTTCTTCTTGCGGAAGGTATCATCTTTGGTCCTAGACTGAGGGTTATTCTGCAAGTCAGTTAAGGCAGCACGTTTATCATCGACGAGTACATTGATTTCCGAGTCATTTTCATCAAACCAGTCGTAGTGTAGTCTTTCGATCTAGCCAAGGGTCTCTCTACAGGCTTTCGTCGTGACAGTGTCGAGAATACTCCATTCGGCACAAGGATTTGGGTTGTTTGTTGGTAGGTTGTTTATCAACCCATGTTCGAGTTGCTCTCTGAAATTATGTGCTACCGCTGGATCCCCCAGACCCTTAGTGTCAAGGCCTCTTCTCGAGGCTTGTTGCCTTCGCCATATTGAGGTGACGTGAAGTGAGAGCTTGGTCCTGACGAGCCGATGATCAGTATCGCAGTGATCTGAGCCACGCATTGTTCGGGTGATGAGGACATATCGGCCATCTCATTCTCTGACAATGATGTAGTCAATGAGATGCCAGTGTTTGCATAGTGGGTGTTGCCACGAACCCTTGAACGTGTCGGCCTCCCTAAACAAGGTATTGGTGATAGTGAGGTTGTATGCAGCACACTTGCTGAGGAGGAGTAGGCCTTTGGGATTACACTTGCCTAGTCCATTTCTCCCAATGATTTCCTGCCATATGTCAGCATCACTACCAACTCTTGCATTGAAGTCACCAAGGAACACAACCTTATCTTCTCTGGGGATAGAGGTTAGCACTCCGTCAAGGTCGGCATAAAAGGCCTCCTTGATGTCATCCTCTGCAGCCAGTGTTGGGACATATGAACATGGCGAAAACGGTATGACGCAAGGGATTCAGTGGGACTCTGAGTGTCAAGAAGGACTCGCTGATCCCAACATGCATTTCAGTTAGCCTGTGCAGGATGCGTTGGCGGATGGAAAAGCCAACTCCAAAAATGCGGTTTCTCTCAGCAGTAGGCTTACCCTTCCAGAAGAAGGTATAGCCTGTTCTATGAATCGACCCTCGTCTTGGAGCCGGGACTCACTAAAGGCTGCTATGTCGATGTTATACCTAGCCAGCTCTTTTGGCACTAGGACAGTTCTTCTTTCAGGACTTGCATTTGTGCCAGTATCCAGAAGGGTCATGACATTCCAAGCAGCGACCACAAGAGGTTGTATAGTTTCTTTTTGTTTTGATCTGTGATTATAATTGTGTTTTCTACCGCATAAGGATGACCTTACTGGGTGCGGTTGCCCAGTCAGGTTGGTTCTTTATGCAGGCTATGTTTAAGGCACCTTTTCTAGCCCCCTCCCCATGTGGGGTAAGCAGAGTGGCTCCTCGATAAGGCTGCTCAGTCGCACATACAGGACCGGATTGCACTGCTGCATAGATCCCAGCGCATAAACGACCGTCGTATCTATGCCGCCCATGTGCAGAGTTGTTACTAGAGACTTCCGGCAGTCATCTCTGCCTGTCCACGTCGCCACTGGTCCGTCGCCATAGGACTTTTGGGGTATAAGGGGTTGATGATTATGAAGAGTATGATGAGCTGGATGATGACTGGGAATGAGTTGATTTATGTGATGAGGCAGGAGCGCAGACTGCAACCACACATCTTGGCTCTCCCTTTTCCTGATCCAGTGGTGCAAGTATTGCAACAAGTGGGGAGAGGGAGAGTTGTAATCGACTGCCGATAGCCAAGTTTGTTGGGTTTCGCCTTAGTAGCTTGTCCATCATGCATTGCCTTCTTCTGCCGGTGTAGTCGTTGGGTTCCCATGTTCGTCACCTCTTCCGCCTACACCACAGTTGGGGTCTTGTTGAAACTCTGTAAGCATGTCTGCCTGATGCGGGGCTTCACCACAGATCTTTCGTTCGGGGTTTACTCCTGTAGCCTTATACCTACCAATGTTAATCCGCAAGGCAGCGGAGCAATGGTTGGTAGGCGCCAGGACGTGTCCACATGCCAGTAGGCCTATGCGCCGTCCCTCTGGGGCCCACTGCTACTCTGAGATCCCCTGCTGGTCTAGCCTGGGCCCACGAGGCACCCAGTTACCGTGTGTTGTCACGAGGAGGCACAACAGGAGTCTTGATGGTGAAGAGGCGCCAAGGGTTACTTGTAGACTCTCTAGCACCTCCCTCCCTTCAACTCCTCTCTTTCTCATCAAAGTCCCACCGTAAATCAGTGAAGGAACTAATGATTATTTCAATTTCTAAAGGAATGAATATGGTGCTGACACAGTGAAGTGGTCAATTAAAACACTGTTTTTATCCAGGTCAGCGGTCAGTGTTCACACTGTTTACTTCTCACACAACATCAGCAGAAGAGGAGTTACTACAACAACTAATGTTTTCCTGTTTTCCTTCACTACACCACTGGAAAGGGAAGTACTACAACCAAAAAAAAAATAATAAATAAATAAATAAAGAAATAAATATATAAATAAATAAATAAATATATATATATATATATATATATATATATATATATATATAAATATATATATATATATATATATATATATATATATATATATATATATATGCAAATAAATCACTGTAGGTGCGTGTGATCCAAGTATATGCTGATAACCACAAGGAAAAAGAAAACACGAAGTTCCCAAGCGCTTTCGTGTAATTCACATCTTCAGGAGAGAGTACACTGAAGATGTGAGCCTGATTTATATATATATATATATATATATATATATATATATATATACACATATACATATATATATATATATATGTATATATATATATGTGTATATATATATGTATATATATATATATATATATATATATATATATGTATATATATATATATATATATATATATATATATATATATATATATATATATATATATATATATATATACAAGTAAATCACTGTGGAAATTGCGCGTAGTCTAGGTACATATGCTGATAACCACAGAAAAACACAGAAGTTCCCAGCGCCTTCGTGTAATTCACATCTTCAGGGGTAGTATAGTCTGTACTCACCTGAGATGTGAGCCTGAAAATGAATTATCATATATATATATATATATATATATATATATATATTATGATAGGGGGTGTGCTTAGCTTATTGAAAGAATAATTCCAAGCAGAGTTTCAATTTATCTTACGGTTCAGATCAACCTTCCTCGGGGGGAGATACTCACCATCAATATGAACTGATCATCGGGTTGGAACATATCCAGATGTTTACAGGTGAGACCATTATTACCTGATCAATTATACTCTGTAATCCAATTTATTTTCCCAGGATGCTGTTGAAATCTTAGAAAGTCAATGAAAATGGTGCGGGAGTTGGATTGTGTTGCTCATTTTCTTCTGAACACTCAGTGAAAAGTTAAATATTTCATAAATCTTCACAATTTTGGAATATATTGTATTCGACGGTGAATATTTAGTCTTTATTGTTAACGTTATTCCAAAGGCTAGCACGAGAAACGAGGGTATTGTTAGTGTGTGTGTGTGTGTTCTCCCATGTAATCGTTGTTATTGGGTATTAAATCTTCATTTAGGAACACTCCCTACTCGGAAACAATACACATTCACTATACATACAGAACTTTGTTAATTATTATTTTGTTGCAAGATCCAGAACAAGGTCGATTAAAATATAATTGCGCCTAATGGAAAGTTCCCATTCCAGGTCTTACCACTGCCGGGCACAACTGGAAGGAAAGTGGTGTTAATAAACTATGTTACTGTGAGTGAGCACGATGCCTGTGGCGTCTAGTGGATGCTTTCTTATACAACGTCATAAAATCTTAAATTAAGTGACATACGTAATGAAGTCCTGCGCTGTTGGCCATCAGGTTAATGAACCATGTGGTCTTTTGGGACAAGAGTCAGCGTGCAATCAACGTTATTTGTTACTTTTATCTTGCGAGAAATATCCACATTATCCAGATTTCTGTACCCAAAGACACAGGCCACCATGATACTTTAGTTTAAGCCATTGCCTGTAATGATGCACGTGAAGAAGAGGTTTTAAAGGAATTGATTGTGTCTGATTTAATGGAAGTAATTAAAGTAGAGCTGTGTCTGATTAATACATTTGTCACCCTTTATGATAGTTCACAGTTCGGTAGTTTGTGTAAAGATCCATACAGCATATGTGTAAAATAAAATATATTGTATACCTTGAGGCTTTGACCAGCAACTCCCACCGGGTTAGTTTCTGGTTTGTATTTATGTATTTATTTTTATAATAAAGGAGTTAGCTATAACCATTAAAATGACTATTGTGGAATGAACAAACTAACAGAAGAAAGCAAACTCCCCCTCCCACCTCAACATAGCTCTGTTTTAGCTGGCGTGAGAGAGAGAGAGTGAGCGCACGGCCGCCAGCCAGCCAGAGCACACGTTACCTGACATCAATATACACCAGAAGAGTGTGAGAGATGGTAAAGGTTGCACTCCTACACCAAGCGTCAACACTTTCTCAAGCTACGTCCTGATTTTTTTTCTTACCTTCATTTGTAAGCCCATAGTATTAATACTCAATACTCTACATAAGTTAATAAAACGTAATTTAATGATTTCTATGGCTAATATTCCATTAAACTGTGTATATGTGCAGCCATAAGAATGTTGTCATATACTGTATAAAAGAGAAATATATTGATGCTTCATGTATACGATGTGGTGGGATAATGGTCAAGAGGAATAGATATTATAATAGTTTACAATACCGTCCTGTTAGTAGCCACTTTAGGAAGAAAAATATAGAAGAAAACATGTTTCCTACCACTCGCATTTAACATGAGTTGTTTGAGAAATTGTTTCTTTCTTACTTTTGTTTTTCTATTTTTCTTTCGTCCTGAAAACCAACTTACGTCGATGTGCCACTTTCACTTCATGTCGCTGCCATTAACAGCTGACATTAACGCTTCCGTTTTATATACACGAAAAACAGGCAGCAACTTTTGAATCTTTTTGTATAGATGATTGTAAACTGGTTCGTGAATTTATGATATACCAGAAAATATCAATAATTTACGGTAATTTTCGCAATATTAGTTGAGCGATTTTGTCCTGGACGACTCAAATTTACCAAACCCATGAACGTTTGCTAGCGACCAGCGACTTAGGATTTATCGTAAATAAGATAAACCAATCAACGAAACCTAATCTAAACTAACCTAATCTAACATACGAATCCTAGGATGGAAGTGGATTATTTGAGGTTAGAATAAATGGGTTAGTTATTTTGTCATCAACAGTTAGAATAGAAAGTTCTCTGGGAAGAGTTTGGTTGGTTAGCGTTAGGACTGTGGTAATCGTAAATACAGTATGGCTTCCGCGAGTCAATGGCCTGTATTTATTAAAAAAAAAGATTAAAAAAATGGAACGTTGCAATTCCTCTAACCTTATTTGGATATGTGAAGAATGAGAAGCAAGTTACATTATATATAATTCTCTCCTAAAGCAGCTCCTGCCAACATTACACTGTTTTAATTGTTACCGATGGTATTATTTGGCGCACACTCAACTGACATATCGAGATTATATCATGTGGAATCAGGTTTAGTGTCCATAGCTCGGATTTGGTTTTATAGTTTCGGTTCAGTTTCATAATTCGAGTTGAGTTTGGTAGTTCGGGTTCAGTTTCATAGTTCGAGTTCGGTTTGGTAGTTCTGGTTCGGTTTGAAAGTTCGGGTTCGGTTTCCATAATTAGGGTTCGGTTTTAGAGTTCGGATTCGATTTTTTAGTTCGGATTCGATTTTTTTAGTTCGGGTTCAGTGTCCATGGATTTTGGTGCGGTGATCATAGTGTTCGAGATCGCTATAGGTGGGTCTGGTGTCTTTTGTTCGTGGGTTCGGGCAGGGTTTCGTTAGGTTCACTTTCTGCGTTTTCAGGTTCAGGTTCGATCTAAGTGAGTTAGAATCAGGGCTTGAGTTTAGGATGAGAAGTTCATGGATTCACTTAACAAATTGCGATTTTGGGTATGAAGTTCAAAGAATCATATTTGAGTGATGTTGGAATTGAATTTTAGATTTTAGGTTCATATTCTGAGTTAGTGAGGTCGGTTCTAAGCTTCCTGGGTTTTTTCCGTGACTGGTATTTAAAGCCCGGAAGTCAGGTTTTGAGAGTCATGGATTTAAGTCTGGGATTTTCTCATTGCATCCCCGGATACCAGGTCAGGTTCCACGAGTTCCAATTCGGATCTGGTAGAGGTCGGTTACAGAGACAATCAATTCTCTCAACCGCTCTTAATAGATTGAGTTCCCAGTATGGTTTCCGCTCTTCTCAGATACCATTCATCGGCTAGATTGCACACCAGCATCAAACTGTGATTTGCTTTGCATATAGACATGGTGTGTAAGTGAGAGAGAGAGAGAGAGGTATTCTGCATTGCTACATCTTTAGTTCTCTAATTTGATTTTAAAAATTCGTGACACTAAAAAAAAATAGATTAAACATTTACACCAAATTTGGATTTACCTTTTCTCTTTTTTATTTATATTTGAACACAAGGTTCTTTATTTCCTTGTCCTCTTCCATAGCTTCACTGGAAAGATGAAAGTGTTCGTCTGTCCGTCCGTCCGTGTGTGTGTGTGTGTGTGTGTGTGTGTGAAACTTGTGAACGCGATAATTCATTAAGAGGTAATGAATTTGGATGAAACTCTGCATGTGTGTGTGTAACTCAACGACGTACCGGACTAGTGAAATAATTCACTGTTTTCGCTCTTTACTTTGTTGAGCTATGGATTGTGTTAGTCTTTTTAGCAATGAGGGAGGGTTGGGGGCTGGAGTCGTCTTATTATATAAATGTCTTGTCAGAGTGATCAGACAGCTGACCAGTCTGCCTATGACCGTCTTGTCAGAGTAATCAGTCACCATGTGCCGACTGTAACTGTCTGTATTTCGATAATCGTAGAGCCAACTAGGTACTTTATCAGTGATCATGACTGGCGTGTAGCTACCGAACAAATCAAGCCTGTGCCTGGAGAACCACAGGAGTGATTATTGGTAATAGATCAACAACCAATCGTCATCTCTTTCAAAGAACCAATCAGAAGGCTAATCGACTAATCAGTTTGTAACACGAGAATCTAAGACTCCCTTTAATATGGGTAGTCATTAGTTGCCTGACCAATCAGACCTGAACCAACAAAACCAGTTAGCAAAAAAGACTTTGAAGTTACTAATCAAATGTTTTTTTTGTTTTTTTACCTGGAGAGTCGAAACAATAATTTAGTGTAAACAACCAGTAATCATCCACCGATTATTTCACGGACTCGAGACTTGAAGAGCCAATCACTGTCCTTCATTGGATGATACTGACCAATTAACTGCATGTGTATACGAAGACCTAGGAGTTAATCATCCTAAATGGGTCAATCATCGTCAATAAATCATGTTTTACGTCGAATATCATACAGCCAATCAACTCAATTTGTCGCTAAGTGTTAACCAATAATTTCTCTTAGCCAAGGACTGAAATACCAATCAATAAAATACATCAGCGTATATTATTCAATCTACATAATACTTCAGCACTTATCAACCAATCACCTATCTACGTCGAGATTCAGAGAGCCAATCAGCGCAGTTCTCTCGCTGATCATCGACCAATCAGTTCTGTATCACAACGATCAATCAGGCGGAGATAGGAAGGAAAATATTCTGGACGGAGCTCCTTCTCCTGATTACTTAATCTCAACAAAAAATTGGTTCTTTATAGAAAATAACTGGAGTGGCCGAGACAAGGGAGACAACTTGAATATCTCGGCCGTAAAGAGTTCCTTCATCATGGAAAATAACGTGAAAGAAAAAACGAAAGAGAGAGAGAGAGAGAGAGATTGATTATCGTAATGGAAAGAAAGAAAGAGGGCGAGAAAGCCTCAATGACGACGAGAGAGAGTTAGAAAAAGAAATGAAAATGTGGTAAAGGATGGAGAGAGAGAGAGAGAGAGATGAATTCAAAACATGCACAATCAGGAGGGAAACACAGACAGGCATTCCAATTGACCAAGAAACTACAAAAGCAAGAGAGACAAACAGACAGATGAACAACAAGGAAACAACTCCAAAAGAACAGAAAGAAGAAACAAAAATCTATCCACCGTGGAAGTGTCGAGCTTGACTGAATCTTAAGTAGGTGATCAATCCAGGGACTTAACCGCTCCCATAGTTGAGGTCTTCATGGGGTATAGGCCCACAAGTGGGGTCCCCATTCACGGTGGACCTTCCCCCATCGTCAGCCGTAGATATATGAGTGTGAGGGGGAAGACCAATGGTTTCACTCTGACTCTTAGAATAAAGTTCACTCTGACTCTTGTACTGAACACGTGGGCATGGGGGAGTCACTCTGGGTCTTTCTTAACTAGTACAGTGCCATAGTACACAACTGTACAGTCTCACCCAAAAGTTCGTTAGCTCTCCTTGTCAGCTATTGCTGGCTGGAAGAGTTAACGTGCTTTTGGATGAGACTGTACTACCTAATCAATTCTTTCCTTGTCTGATTATTTATTTTATGGTAGTTCAGTATAACGATCCATTCTTATGTATGAATGAATGTCGTAGATGACCGGAAAGTCCACCCGATGGTACACTCACTCATAGAAGAAACTGGCCCCCTGGGTGAGAAGTCTTGTAACTGGAAGCAGTTCAGTTCTGGTAACAGTGTACCTGACGCAGGGGTGTGTGTGGGGGGGGGGGGTGGATAACTGCCTTCTGCATGAATCACTGCCTCGGGTCATGTCTCGTTTCATGAAAAACTAATACGAAGTGAATACAACACCATAATTATGTTACCTTTGCGCATTATGTTCTAAGATCCAAATATCTGTATTCACCTTGTTTAGTTGTTCATGAAACGAGACATGACTCGAGGCAGTGGTTCGTGCAGAAGGCAGTGATCCCCCCCCCACCCCCCCCTTCACCCGCACCCCTTACGCCAGGTACACTATTACCAACAACAAGAGCTCTCGCCCAAGGGACCCTTTCTCTTATGAGTGACTGTACATCTGTTGATTAACGAGTCCACAAGGAGGGAACCCTGTCTTCCAAACTAACCTAACCTAACCTAACCTAACCTAACCTAACCTAATCTAACATAACATAACATAACCCAACCTCGCCTCGTCCTGAACACTTTCAACGCGGTATAATCACAGCACGCAATCCCTTGGGTTGCGAGGCGAGTATGTGTTCATGTGAGTTTGTTTACGTGGCGTGTGTGTGTGTGTGTGTGTCCTGTTGTTTCAAAAAGATCTCATGAAGTGGATATCAAGAAGCACAAAGAAACTTCTAAATTAATTAAAGAATTTCCAGTTAATTCAGCTTCTCCACTTCATCAGAAGAATTCAGAAATATTAAGAAAGTTTGGATGTGCCGAGAATTATTCACAGTCTTTGGGGCAAAACTCGCAACTGGAAAATTTATCTTCGAAATTTTTGTCTCCGAGGATGGCGTTTATTACTAACTTTTCTATCACGAAAGATATTTAATTTTGCTTAAATGAGATTCATGTTTATTGACCTACATATAAAGTGCATTAATATATGGCCTGAAGGTTTTAATATGTTTTGAATGTCACGTCATTAAGTCGGATAATAACAATCAGTACGTGAATATATATATATATATTTCATGTAGATCCACAATGAAAACGTGGATAAGATAAATCTTGATAAAATCCGTTGTTTCCCTTTTCCCGTGTGATTTTATCAAGATATAAATATATATATATATATATATATATATATATATATATATATATATATATATATATATATATATATATATATATATATATATATATATATATATATTTATTTATTTATTTATTTATTTTATATTTATATTTATATGTGTTTGTGTGTGTTCAAGAGATCACACTGTTATTAAATGATCATCCGAGCTCTTGTGTGTGTGAACCATCGTATACCAGACAAGTATAAAAAATGCTTGTGAATCTTTCTAAGAATTACAATGTTGGAGCGAAATACTGGTCACGAGTACGGCGAATCGCCGCATCACATTCATGTAACTTGACCCTTCTTTCTTATTGCTTCCTGCCCTTGATCACTGCTCGTGTCTTCCATCAGGTGAACTGAGACGTCATCTTTTACACGCACGGCAAACGATCATCAGGTAATTTTGCTGAGCCATCCCGTTGATAATATGATGATTAAACATTTGTTGGTCCCGTCATTCGAGCTGTATCTCAGTGTATTATTTACGAATAATATCTTTTAAATTATGAAAGATAGATTTTCGACTCCTCTATGTCATGGTATGGGTCACTATTGATATCAACGATGAATACATCGTTTGTACTATTTACCTGTACGGTCTATGCATAATGCAATGACCGACAAAGCTATCTTCCCAATTTTGTCTGAGGATTTTTTTTAAAACTAGCGAAACATAATCAAAGATTTACCTCAAATACAATTATGAACAGTTGATATGCCTGACTGGTTAATGTGATCATCTGAGTCGAGAGATCTTCTCTTTATGGAAAATGAAGCGTATCATTGTTCGAAACATTCTCCATTAGTTAGAGGATCTCGAAGCACGAATGATGGTCTCGTCTTAGGGGATTCGATATAGATTCGGATCTTTTATTATATAATTGAAACCAAAGTGGTATATTAGTGTTGCGGCCGATTCATTCTCCAATAATTATCGAAACTAAATGAAAATCCAACACAGAAGCGAAACATCGAAGAAATGCGAGGTGCCATCATCGCCGTGAGGTGGCGCGGTGCACTGATGCGCAAAATCCACGGTAGCAAGTTGGATTCCCCGGTATGAAGCAATTGGATCACTATGGACCTGTTCACTTACATAACAGGAAGACAGGATAGTGTCATTTCAGCTGCTGTCAGGAAATTTTCTTCTCCGCCGAAAGCAAATCCAGATACCCTGTGCGCCCCAAACCGTCAGGAACCGTCTCCACACTATTCACCTTAATGGCCGTACTACAGCAAAGAAGTTAAATCTGAATGAATTAAGATGGAGAATTGAATGGAGTATGTACTGGACTATTTACACAAACCACGCAGCTTTTGAGAATATATTATCTGTGACGAAAAACTATTCTTCTCTATCAATCAGATGCTGAAATTTTATTGATGTAAAGTGTGTAATAATAATTTTAATAATAATAATAAACGGTTTATTAATAGAGTTGCAACCGGTGGCTGAAAATATACAAACTTACATTTGATTTAGACATAATGATTGTGTGTGTGTGTGTGTGTGTGAGCATTCGTTTTCACTGTGAATTCTGTAATAAAACAATTAACCCCTGGCAAGGAGAGCACCACACCAGAACGTGGTAAGGGTCACGATACTTTCTTATGCTATATGCATATGTTATATGCATCTATTTTTGAGGACATACAGTATATTAAAATCCAAATTTACCTCGCCTTATTATCTTCAAGTATTTACATGCCAGATACCACCACATGTCCAGGGATTTTTCTGCAACTCAACGTTGTATGTCTGGATTTTTTATATATAAACTGAGTCAATGTAATCTTGCTTGACAATTTTACTGAATGACTCTCTCTCTCTCTCTCTCTCTCTCTCTCTCTCATAATATGTGGGAAAGGCAATCAAGTCAGTGTAAATAGGAAGGACACATTTACTGTATTTATATTAGGCAATTGTAGTATTGTATTTACCCATCTTTAAAAACGATGGAAATAGTAAACGAGGCTAATTAGATTATGTAACGCTGGATGTAGTTTACCAATAAAAAGCATGGCACGTATAAAGAAGGACCCTAAAAAAATTGACTGTAATAACGGTAATAGTCATAATGAAACATTCTTGCACCTCAAATAGCTAGTGTGTTTACAGTCTAAGGTCACTTGTTCTCCATTGACTTTATTGGCCTAAAAATCAGGAATTGTTAAAGGCCAACTTAACCAAAGTAGGTCACTGTCAGTGATAATCATATGGTCATTTAATTTCGTATTTTATATTTCCTTAATCTACAAACCTTGGAAATACACTAGTTAGAATCACCTGTAACTGTGCAGAACTAAGGTTGGCTGAAACAACCTAAGTAATACTGTACTGGATATTTACACAATAGGAAATATGAACTACTTTAACCATATAATTAAGGATGAGGGATTGATGATAGATATATGGATATTACAGAAGAGGAAACTTATTTAATGCATAAGATAAAGAAGTTCACTAAAAGTTTCAGACTAACGAACCTCACAAGAGACCTTATGGTAATGAAAATCTCCTAAGATGATAAATTAATCCCACGTGAGACATTCAACTTGCAAAACTCACTGAAGTAACTAAGTAGTAAGATTAATAGGATAATAGATTTTGTGGAGGGGTTTTCAATAAGGTTCCGTCCCGGTACCTCCTTGCATACCAGACTCAACATATTGTACAGTGTGCTGTATCCACACTGTTCGTGACGTGTAGTCATGTTTATGGTGCCCACTTTCATTCCCACTAAAAACCTCTACTCTAGTTGGTTCATCGAGGGAATCTACTGAGGATCACTAAAGAGAACTGACACGAAACGACACGACAACTCATATAAGACCCGAACATAACGACGTTCACTGAGGACTTTTCACCAAAGAATCTTCAGCAAGAAGAGCCATACACCAAAGCTCACTCACTCCAGGCATCAAATTACGAGAGCTTCTCGACCTTACCCAGGCCACTGAGCTTCCCATTCCTCCTATGCAGTGTCACTGACTTCTAATCAATCCACTGAGAAAATTTTAATCCATTGGAGATCAGTGAAAGGCCTTGATTACTTTGTCGTAATGAGGTGCTAATAAGTTTTCTTTATAGTATTGTAGAACTTTCTTCTCTTTCTTTCTTTTTTTCTCTTATTGTTCTTCATTTTAAAATTTTGATAAAGTTAAGGCTACACATATCAGCTGTCTGTCCATGTATCGTAAGTGAAAAGTGAAAGCGGGTCCCATGGGCATGACTGGCCGTTAGGGACAGTGTGGAGACAGCACACTGTATACTAAGACTTCCGTATACATGGAGGTAGTATGGCCGGTACTGCACTCGACTGCCTTCGCTTCCCCAAGTTGAACTGTGAGTGCCCTGGGATCAAACCAGTGACCCAAGGAACAAGAAGCTTAAGCTGAATCCACTCGGCCGCAACCTGTAAGTGCTCAACCTTGACTATGTATGTAACAACCAAAGTTAGTTCAACATACTGTATGCATTGAAACTTCCCTGCCCTTTTGACAGGCAGATCAGAACATATGGAATTAATTCTTTCACATGTTAACCGACCTAACCAAAGCTAATTTAGCCTAACATACCACAGTCCTTATCATCGGACTTCTGTACATATTTTCTCGCATTTCTTGACTGTAATAAATGTTATAAATTAGTTTAGCCACTCTTTACCATTGAAATCCCATTATCTGCTTAATGACTAATAATTGGTCCGTGACCACGAATTTTGGTTACGTAGATACCAAAATGAGAACTTCTGTCGTCCTTTACATGCACTATATACTAAACTTAAGGAAACCAGCGTATATCTCCTCCATAGATGTTGACTAAAATTTAATGACATTAGCAACACATACAAACACACACACACACACACACACACACACACATTCTGATGACATTACTTTCAAATATCAAGACACCACAGTACTGAGTTTAAGGGAAAATCGTGATGTTTTAGTGATATACGTGTTAATATAAGTATAGTCGTAAAAAAGAACCAATAATATTTACGTCCTGCTCAGTATCGCGGGTCCAGGATGTTTGTGTTCCCATCCTCCCTTGCGTCTGCGATGATGGCTACCACTTTGAGGAAGCTGCCCACCAACAACCGACGGACTTGCACTGTTTGTTATGCATAGAGTGGACAGCAGGAGTGTTGTTGGGAACACAAGGTGTATTTTGTTTTGGCCTCAACTTTGCATGCTATTAATTTTCACCAAGGTATCAGCTAGGTGGCTCTGGGCATGGCGCACGTGCGAAAACAGTGTTCATCTAAACAAATTTCTTGTTAAGTTTTAATTTATATTTATCTTATATTCATAATCATACCTATAATATTCAATAATCACCTCCACTTTAACTTACGGCAGCGTTCAGTGGTTAACAGTTATTGTTGCAGCACAGCGGCCACCTCTCACAGGGTCTTACCTGTAAAGAAATAAAATATAATTGTAAAGGATAATAAGTTTACTAAAGACATAGAAAATAAATGATAAAATTAATTAGTATTTTCATGATACGAGTTGGCACAATGTATTAAAATCGTTTCTCTCTGTCACCTTTCATCATCGTCACTTACACCGTTTCCATCTCCATGGGGCTCTCAGGTCCAGACATATACTAAGAAAATTTGAATCAAATATGTTTCAGGAAATATGTGTATAAACATTCGCACATCTGCTCAACATACTGTTCCCTGATGACCAACGATGCCTGATGGGATGAATAGGTATTCAATTCACAATCTGAAAAGCCATTTTCTTAGTATTACAAGTGTACAAAGTGACGTAATGCAAGCAATCACACTATAAAAAGTGCCGATGTAGATAAAAAAACTGAAAATCGTTCGTTTGACGAAACTTCCATTAAATCATTGATTCCAGGCACTGTTGATTAACTGTGCTCCGGCTTGTTAATGTTGTAGGCGTGTGACTGGTGGTTCACAAGGTAGACCTTATTCAGGTGCAATGAGACGCCGCCCTCACAAGTTATGAGAGACTGGTTAACTTCGATTCGACACTTACGATAATCTTTGTTGACTATTGTAGTAAAGACAAGTTAGAGTAGTTCTGTGCTTCCGTGCCAGGGAAGCCTGTGTAATGCACCAAAAATTCAGTCTGTCCTTTTGGACAATAGGTATGAACCTGTCATGAACTTTAGTTATCTCAGTGTAGTAAGATAACTGTGGTCAATTCAGTGACTCTAATGGTTGTGCAGGACGGGAAGCTGACGTGTCACCAGATTGAGCGAGACAGACCTGGGTAAGGATCTACTAATTATTTACTGATTATTTAACTACAAAGTAAATCGTCTAAAAGTAGAGTTTTTGTAATTAAAAATTATATAAACTGATTAATCAAATTTATCCCTTAACATCACTTCTAAACATGTTTCTTGTGTATAAAGATTAAGGGATAAGTCATACCATAATTGACATTCATACTATGAGTACAATATGAACGTTATGATTTCACTTTATAATCATTAATACTATAATCTTAGAGAGGTCATCGTCTTTATTACAGACAATTATCTTTAAGGATGAGAATATACCATTATGTGAAATTATTACGAGCAATTCGTTGCCCAGTGATCCTAGATAAGCCTATGACTCTACGACCAGTTTATTACCCTTTAAAGGTCACACCATTGTTGGGTTACGTGATCATGACTGGCTTTATTGTAACCAGTCAAACGTCCAGTGATATTTTGTGAGACCACCATCTTATTCGCCTCAGCCGGGAGTAGAAAGGCATTCCTGCTTATGCTTCCTATACGTCTGTCTGTTTGTGACGAGCTAATCTCAAAATCAAGTCATTTGATTTCGGTAAAATTTATCAGATGGTTGGCAAGAGTACAAAGAGTTAATTTCAGAATCAGTAGATCTTAGGTTGTGGTCACAGATCATATCTAATAGTAAGTAACTAACACGGGTGATCCCATGTTCTTGATAAGAGGCTTTCATGTCTAACAAAATATTGCACAGTCTAAAATGCTGATTTTTATGAAGCTTTAGAATATATAAAAGATACAGGTCAACACACATACACACACACACACACACGCGGACACACACACACACAGACACACACACACACACACACACACACACACACACACACACACACACACACACAGGGACGATACTGCATGTTTTTACAGATTCTCTTAATTGTTCTTCAGCCCACGATATACATCCTTCAGAATTGACACGCCATTTGGCATATCTTTGTGCGCGAAAAACAACTAAAAATGCAAAATATCCTTCAGAGAGAAACTTTTTAATTTGAGGAGACAAATATCAATCTCTGTAAGAAATTGAGCTCAACACAACCACGACTGAGGGACCTGAAGGGGTAAAAGGATGACCATGTTGAGAATAGAGGGAATTTGTATTTCAGCTTTATGGGAAATTGATTGTATGACATGTTTCCCAGAGAACGTGTTATAAATTCTGGCTGGTGGTAATGTGGAATTTACGTCATACTGCATGACAGCCTTTATGATTTAAATATAATACTCATACTAGTTAATGAATTCTGTTTTTGATCCACTGTATTATACCCAACAGACGAGGCTTTATACTTGAAACACCTGAGACACAGTTTTGACTCTCCTACTCTACCCGGGGAAAGAATTTGATGACTGCAAGGATATTTCCATCACTTGGCCCGTTGACTGCAGAAAAATATAAATGTTTTGATTTGGAGACTCGCATGCCCTCTGGCTCACCTATAAAACAGAATAATTTTGACCGAGAGATTGCCCATGGCTCAGGTAAGAGAGCTGTAAATATTTAGTCTTCGGAGAAACAGGTGATCCTTAAGGGCTGAATTAGGAATACAGAGGAAATTTATTCTGGTGCATAAAATGGAGAAATTTTTACGTCAGTGAACTACATTTCCATTTGTTAGTCAAAGATAAAATACATTTCGGCTTAAGTTACTGGAACTATTAATTAGAAGATTAAATCGTGTATTTGCTGTATATAAATATCACTGCGTCCTCACCTCAAGCTTCGGGTGTTAAGAGTCACACAAGCAGTAAAGTTAAGTAAGGGATATTACACAATCGTGAATAATGAATTGAAAACTATCTAGAAAAAAAGAAAGATGAGATAAAAATCAGACAAAACAACAAGAGGGATAACACAGGATGATATAATGATAATATAGGAAAATAAATAACAAGAGAGATATATAATAGTAAGGAAAGATAGAATATGTAGAGAGAAGCAACACGGAATTTTTATTAGTGAGAAAACATGATAACACGTGAGAAATAATACGGAGAAAATACAGTAACAAGGAGATAAAAGGAGAAGAGAGAGAGTGTGAGATTACGGTGAGGGAGGGTCTGTGGTGTTGGGACCAGGCTTGGAGTAATTGTAATTGTAATTGAAGCTGAATGCAATTAGTTATAGAATTTAGAGTAATTGTAATTGACTGGTCAAGCTTATATCTGCTTAAATTACACCATAAAACTAGGACACTGTGATGGGCTAAGGACAATGCGAATGAGTACACGTTACATGGTGCATAACTGTACATTCTGATGTGAGTCTCCTCGTTTGGGTCACGCCCAGTACTTGAATCTTATTGATCTGTAATATATAAAAATCGATGTAAGTTGCTGTGAATCATTAAAATCATTACTTTACACGTTGTTAATTAAGACTTACAGTATATGCAACTTTCTGGGATATTCTTCTAATTTTGTTCAGCTTACAGGTGCAGCTTCCGGGTATATATTGTATTGAACGAAAAACCAAAATATATTAAATATTATCTCTCAGATCTAACCATAGTGAAGTACACTATGTGAAATGAATCTTTTTTGTAACCTTTTTTGAATCTTACGCTGACTTACTGTAGTGTAACAAATATTATGCTTATGTTCCGTATTTGTTTGACTGTGATTGAAATTGTAACAATGTTATTCTTGTACATTGTTCAGGTACTTACATTTAAATACAAAATATGAAATAGAATGTTTGCTTATTATTTGGAACATTTAACAATGACTTCATCATTAGTAAAATTTGAATTAATTGAAGAAAGTAATTAAATACAAACTATCAAGTAATTGTGTTTATAAGCTGTGATTTTTCTGATAAAATAATTTTAATTGTAACTGAAAATTTGGAAGAGTAATTTAAATTGTAATTGACTTTGAATAATGTAGCTATTCCAAGCCTGGTTATGACGGGGGGAGGGGGGCTTACCAGTACCTCAACCACTGACAAAAACTAAGACTTCAACGCCCACCCCCCCCTGCCCCCCCTTCCCTCCCCGACCCGTCACTCTGTGTTTAGGTGAGTCATGAAGACGCCAGAGGAACAATCCCCCGAGCTGACACTTCTCTACTAAATAAAAGATTGAGAAAGAAAATATATAAATATATATTAAAGAGAGAGAGAGACTACATTTCTGTGCTTAAATATGTCTGTATGTCCATGTAATAATAATAATAATAATAATAATAATAATAATAATAATAATAATAATAATAATAATAATAATAATAATAATAATAATAATAATAATAATAATAATAATAATAATACAAATAATAATAATAATAATAATAATAATAATAATAATAATAATAATAATAATAATAATAATAATAATAATAATAATAATAATAATAATAATAATAATAATAATAACAATACTAATAATAATAAATTAAAATAATAAAATACAAGTAACATACATGATACAAATGTGATATATAATAACTAGGTGGGGAGAAGGTCATACTACAGGACATTTCGACATAGTGGCAGTGCGAAAAGGTACGATTGACTGGGAGTGAATACACTGGTTGATTACGAGTTGTTGATAATTTTTACAATGGTTGGGACTGGGCTGTTCTTATAACGATAAGTGCGTGCTCGTATGGGCTGGATGCGGTTGTGGTTGAGGCATCTCGGGTGGAAGCAGCAGCCGGTGTCGAGGATCGTGCAGAAGCTTCTCACCAAATTTGCAGATGAGGTTATGGTGATGATCTGAGAGAGCCGAGAGGGTCAGTGTGTTGAGCGCTTCTTGATATGTGGAGTAGGAGGGGGAGAGAATAATCTTGCATGCCCTCCTCTGCACGTTTTTTAGGTGTTTTCGTTGTGTGGCATTTAGGGAAGAAAACCAGGCAGAGGAGGCATAGGTGAGCTTGGGAATTATGAATATTGAGTAAGCAATGAAGAACTCGTGCGCGGGAACTCCGAGGGACTTGAGTGGGCGGAAGAGGTGGAGACGAAGACTGGAGGATTTGACAATTGAACTGGGTTGTGTTTTCCGATTTAATTTGTTATCTATAGTGACGCCGATGAGCTTGGTGTTGGGGCTCAAAGTAATGGATGGAGATGGGACAAGGTCAGAGGAGAGGTTGATGTGCATAACCATGATCTTGGTATGGTTGATGGTGACATGGTTGTTGGTGGTCCAATTTTGGAGACTTCAATATATTCTGGAGAGCGGTGTAGTCGAGAGCCGTGTTGTGCACACTGATCTCAATGGTGGAATCGTCGACATATTTCGAGCGAACAGAGGTTTCTCTTAGGGCATCATTGATAAACATAAGGAAGAAGAGCGGTCCCATCTTGGTGCCTTGGGGGACGCCACAGGTGAGTTACTGAAAAGAGGAGCCAGCTCCTCAGAAGCATACGGCTTGGCGTCAGTAACCGAAGAAGTCTGTAAGCCATGGTATTAGATGTCTCCGAAACCAGAGGTCGATAGCTTTGTTGATGATTAAATTGTGGTCGACTAGGTCGAATGCCTTGGTGAAGTCAATGGAGGTGACAGCCACAGACGTCTTTCGTTTTTCCATATGGCGGTATATGTAATCGAGAAAACAAACAAGACAATGAGTGGTGGAGGAAGTTTTCATATTGCAAATTGCTGAGTATCTATGGCGCCTGCAATATCAGCATAGGCCCAATAAAACACGAAACTTTCGCAGATTAAGCTGGGTATTAGGGTGATGGCAACGGGTCGTAACTCATTTAAGGATTGTGGGCTGATTGACTTGAGCACTGGTAATGTTCTTATGTTAACACATATGAGGTCTTCCAGTCAGCAGGGCATCTCGCTTGGCTGAGGGAAGTATTGATGATCGAGCAGAGGGGTTTAACTAGTTCCGGGGAGAATTCCTTGTAGAGTTTTATTGGTAAGTCAATGGGGGTGGTAAAGCGCTTTAGCTTCAGTTTGTCCAGACGTTTTGCTACTTCAAATTCTTCTACTAAGTCAGTGGGAAGGGGGGCTGGTAGGTACGCAGGGGTACTGGTTGTGTGAAGCCGAGGAGTGAATGGCATATAGTTGCGAAATGGTTGTTTGATTGCTCAGCTGCGTCATCATTAGTGAGATGGCTAAGGAAGGGGAGGGGGTGATTCTTATTGTGCGTGTGTGTGTGTGTGTGTGTGTGTGTGTGTGTGTGTGTGTGTGTGTGTGTGTGTGTGTGTGTGTGAGTGTGTGTGTGTTCCAACTTTTGGTAATCGAGATCTAATAATTGTAAATATCAACTTAAGGTACCATCTTTATACCCGAGGGTTGATGACCATGGCCCTCCACTCACAACCCTATCGGGGCTGTCTTTACCAATTCCCTAGATTTTGTATCTTTCCAGGGATCAAACTTTTAATTTCAGTGATCCATCCCTGACTCTGCAATATCTCCGGTCCTCCTACCCTCAATTTCATTCATTAAGTTCTCTATCAGTATTAATTCCTTAATCACTAATTGCTTAGCTAATGTATAAAAATAATAATCTTGTTCTGTGAAGTATCACTTTTTGTACCGTTGCGCTAGAAATTTTACACTAAATATATAAAATATGATTCAGGAGATACTAAAAACAAGTGATGTAATAAACTCGCTCCATAAAGTATCTTTACAATTTTGTGTCAGACAATATGACACAGCGGACGAAGGATTTTCGCAACCCTTCCGAGACAACAGAAGTCGTGGTGTTCATTTTGAAATTCATCAGACCTCTCCGTAAACATACTTTTTGGGGTGAGTTACCTAATAAGGTAGCCAATATATAAAGTTGGTGTTATCGGGTGTTCACGAGTCTCTCATTCTAATGTTGAGGAAACCAACACACGGAAGGGCACAAGGGCATATTATTAACGTGAACAGACTTCCCAGATTAAACCTAAGAATATAAAGATTGAGAAAAGTTAATGAAGTTTGACTCCTCCTAAGAGGAAGGAATAAGGAAGTGAGTGTGATGGAGAAAGGAGGGAGTAAGTGTGATGGAGAAAGGAGGGAGTGAGTGTGATGGAGGAAGGAGGAATTGAGTGTGATGGAGGAAGGAGTAAGTGAGTATGACCGTAAGTAAGAGGAAGTAACTGTGATGGAGGAAGGAGGAACTGAGTGTGATGGAGGAAGGAAAAGGTGAATGTGATGGGAATAGACAAGTGAATTATGGTTCACACACCGCTCCACCTACACCCTTCCCTGCTGGCTCAACCTCCCCTGCTGGCTCAACCTCCCCTGCTGGCTCAACCTCCCCTGCTGGCTCAACCTCCCCTGCTGGCTCTCGTTCTGTCTCTTCTGCTGATGGGGCTGTGACAGGCTCTTTGTGAGTGACACCGCATGGAAGGAGGCGGAGAAGTGTGAACAGGGAAACTGAAGGTGGGAGAAAGTTTGGTTGATTTCGGACAGTCGCCCTTCACAGTGCCGCGTGCTACCTCACCCCCGCCACCCGTGTGAGGCTCACCATACCTACCTGCAGCCACCCGTAGAAAAAAATATGCCCAGAAAGAATGCCATGTTTGTGTACTGTTATGCCATAACTTATCAACTTGAATTACGTTAAAGATTAATATACTAATGAGGGCATATATGGCACAAAAAAACAACAACAACAAAATCAATTAACAACCCAGCATATCTTATTCCTGGGTTCAAACAGCCCTCTTTATCCCAACGGTTCAGGAGTAAAGGTTTGGAATTATACACCTTACAAAAGATTTAAATAAAATTTAATAAAAAAAAAAATATTACCATAATAAGTGTAAAGGTTCCATCATGAAAAGATAAATTAAATCAAGAGAATAAAGAATAAACATAATCCTGAGTAAACCACTAATATACGCACAGTAAATAAACAATAAACTACTTTGTAATAACACCATTGATTGCACTTTACACCCATAAATAATAATAGAGCAGCATTGAATAGTTAATACTCAACTAAGCGTCCTTCCACATTCAAGGCCAGCCAGTGACTGACATGACATCGCTCCATACTCTAGGGAACTACAAACCTAATACTAATATTAATCAACCCCCACATTAAGCTGCAAAAATACCTACGTACATACAGAAAATATTTTATGTATCAAATACCAGCCCTACTCACACATCATTATACTAAATTATATTTACATAACTTAGGGTAACATGCCTAAAAAATATTTCAATATGCACAGAGCAACGCACCACTGTGCATACGCCATGCATAATAGTACACAGTCAGTTAAGGAAAAAAAGTGCCGTGATACAAGGCATCAGCGTGAGGGTTGTGGCGTTGCCTTGTGCCTATTCCCCTGCTTTGCAGATGTACTAAAGTACTCTGAACATGTTGTACATAGTGTAGATATACATATTAAGTGTATAATAAGGTAAAGTAGGAGGAAAAATAATATATTTATAAGATAACAAGCTCCACTTTGCCTCACTAGGCATCCTCATGATCTTGTGTCAACATGACTTCCGGCCATCTCTTTATGTAAAGTTGTAAACAATAACTGTTAAGTGTTGTCAGTGATAACTACTGTTATTATATTAATCCAAAGTGGTATTAGTAATAAATATAATGTAATTTGTAAATAAATCTACAAAATAAGAGGCAATTGTAGTAGAACTGGCAGCTCTGACAAGTTGCTCCTGGGTATCTACATCAAAAAAGGTGTCATCAAGCGCGGGCCATTTAAAGCGTAAATAAGCTATTTTTTTTCTTTGTTGAACTAAACAAACCGACTATTTAAGCAAATAAACCTATGTATTTTGGTAACCTATAGGGGGATCACTCAGCCTTTCCTGGGTGTAACCATAAACGGGTTAACAACTTTGTGGTCTCTAACAACCCGGGGCTCTAACCACAATTCCTGGTCTCTAACAACCCGGGTCTCTAACCCAGTTCCTGGTCTCTAACATCCCGGGGCTCTAACCACAGTTCCTGGTCTCTAATATCCCGGGGCTCTAACCACAGTTCCTGGTCTCTAACATCCCGGGGCTCTAACCACAGTTCCTGGTCTCTAACATCCCGGGGCTCTAACCAAAGTTTCTGGTATCTAACATCTCGGGGCTCTAACCACAGTTCCTGGTCTCTAACATCCCGGGGCTCTAACCACAGTTCCTGGTCTCTAACATCCCGGGGCTCTAACCACAGTTCGTGGTCTCTAATATCCCGGGGCTCTAACCACACTGAACACGGTCAGCTCGTAGATAACTTTTACACAGCTAACACCTTCGCTATCTTAAGTTGCCAGAATTTATTATTATTCGAGGAAGAAAATTATTATTGACAGCAGTTTTGTTACAGTGCGGGGATCAAACAGCTTATGACAATGGTTCTGGACAATGCAATACTGAGGCTTAAACGCTGAGCCGTCACACACTACAAGTGATTTCCCTCCTTTCACTCTCCTTGCGTGACTAGCTATGTAGTTCCTGTACAGAACCCCAGATTTGTTGTTTCCTGTGAGCCACGCATTCATCCTCTTACAGTTGGAGGCAGTCAGGTAGGGGCTCACCAGCTAGGTCTATGGAACACACTCAGTCAACCAGTCCTCACCACAGTCTATCAGACCGAGCAGATAAAGCGCTGAGGACTGACATACGTCAATTTAGATTATAAAAACAATAGCTATTTTAAGATGGATTATATAAATTTGAGTCATAATTTAGAACAGAATTATGAAACTTTAATAGATGGTAATAACTATTGAAAAAATGTCAGTAATGCTGTGTCTCCTATTGTGAAGGGTAAAACACAAGCGTCTGGGTTAACTTTATATTGCAGTAAAAACAAAGCTAGTTAATTAGTCAGCTGCTTACGACATATGAACTATTATTCAAATTTTATCCTTTGTATTATTTTTATGATAATATACTACACAAATTCATGATAATCTTCAGAGCAGCTGAGTCAGTAGCGGTTAGCGGGCGTAATCTTTTCATAACAGCCCTTAGTATATTATATTTTCAAGTATTGAATGCCTTAATAGAGCCAGACCAAGGTTAGAGACAAAAATTTGATAAATGACGAAATTTCTTAATCTAACTAAAATATTTGATTAACATTCATGGAGCGAACACTCTGAGCTGCAATGTGGAGATCAGGGAGGTAGAAACAAAATCTTTATCAGAAAAGTTTTGGTTGTGAGAGCAGAAGAATGATATTTTCTTCTTAAGTGGTTTATATATCTTGCCGCGGCCACACCAGGTTTCTGAAGTCTAGAGGTCGGACGCCAAAGTCACGGTCAAGGTCAAGATTCAAGTTGCCAAGCAGAGAAGAAAATCTCATTCCTATTTATATATCCTCCTGGTGCTGGTGCTGCTTCGTTATGGTGGTGGGTGACATATGGAATGGCAGACTGAAGTTTAGACAGGAATTAAATATTTCTTACTGGTGGACAATGTGAGGGCAGCGGCCGAGCAGATACAGCGCTCGTCCCCTGTTCTGAAGGTCACAAAGCTGGGGAAGTGAAGCCGTCGAGTACGCTGCCTCCTTGTGTACCAAAGGATTAGTGTACAGTCTGTTCTATCCACGTTGACTCTAACGAGCCGCCATGCCTATGGGATCCAATTTCATTTTCAATATGAATAAATGATCAAAGATTTCGTTTATTCACTCAAAAAAAAGAGGAAAAAATTAACAACACATGAACTGAATTCATCTTGCAAAGGAGATCGCTCCGCCGACCCAGGCCTTGAAGCTTTGTAATGAGGCCTCTTTTATGTTAGAGTTTCCCTAATGAGTTCTGGTGATGACCGTCAGGGAGAGGTCCCCTCTAGGTTTTTTTCTTTGGGGAAGGTTCTCCTGAACGCTAGAGGGCCAGGCGCGAGGCTGAGTTTTCCACCAACTTGTGTCTGTTAACTCCCCTTCCCTCTCTATTGTCTCTTTTCTTAAATATCTTTCCAATTATCTGTCTGTTTTTCTCTTTCCTCTCTTATGTTTTTTTGTCTCTGCTATTCTCTGTCTGTCTGTTCTTAATTTGACATCACTCCATCTGTTGCTCTTGTATCCTTGTACAGGTATTATCAGGTTTTTGTTTCTCCTTTGCCATTTATTTTCTTTATCTGTTTTCACTTTAGTTTTCTCCTTTTTCTATTCTGTTACCAAGAAAAATAAGAGAATCTGTTTTTACTAATCATGAGTTTGCTTTTCACCTGAGGAAGTGAATAAGGCCCAATGCAGTGCCGACTACACCAAAGGCCTAGTATACTCGTACAGTGTGTTGCATCCACGTTGTCCCAAACAGGCAGTCATGCCCAGAGGTCATACTTTCCCCTCGATTAAATATTTGGTTTACGTGTATTTCTTCTACATGGCGGTTCACTTTAGTAAAAGATTTTGACTAAGCTACCTGTAAGCATTATCTTGTCTCCTGGAACATGACATACCGCTAGTGGGGTGAAGCACTTGAGGTGTAGTCAAGGTAAATCTGCCAGTAGATGAGCTTCTTGCGTCTTAAGCTCCTTTTTCAGAGGTCCCGGAGTGTTGCCAGGTGGAGAGAGCTTTAAGACCATTAGCATTAAAAGTAAAAGTAAGATCACTAACATCTTTCTCATGATAAGTCAGGCCCTTCCAGTACATCTCTGTCTGTCTGTCTCTCAGTCTCTTTTTCTTTCTTTATGTGTGTCTGTCTTTCCGTATATGTGTGCCTGTCTCTCTCACTCCTTTTCTTTCTTTCTTTCTCTCGGTCTCTCTTTCTGCCTGTCTGTCTTATAAGCTATGAAAATCTCATAGGTAAACAGCCACATGCAATTATTTGAGTAAAGTGAACGGCTGTGATGTAAACAGTATGTTGAAACTGTTGTGGACGATACGGGACTTTCAGTTGCTGTGTTATGGATGATACGGGACTTACAGTTGCTGTGTTATGGATGATACGGTGCTGTGTTATGGATGATAAGGGACTTTCAGTTGCTGTGTTATGGATGATACGGTGCTATGTTATGGATGATAAGGGACTTTCAGTTCCTGTGTTATGAATGACAAGGGACAGTTGGCTACTGTGTTATGGATATTGCATAGAGTACAATTTTAAGCCTGTTGTCGCTGGAAAACGAACACAACATACCCAGAGGTCGATACATTAATATAAATATCAAGTTGATGTGTTAGATTATATTTGTAGGGGAAAATTATAGATGGTACTTTTGAGTTATAGATGCTGTGTTTTAAAACTTAGCAGGACAATATAATGCACCTGAGTGTGGAGATTATTCACGTCAAAGGACCCACGACTGCTTTGTGATGATGACTGTTTGGTTAGAGTTGTGATGGTCGCTCTGTAATGCTCTCTGATTGGCTGGGTAGTTCTCTGAGGTGACGGTGGCAGGGGTGACGAGACTCCTGCTGCCAAGGTAAGAAGAGACAGCGACGTGGCGGGGAGGGGGGATGCTGAGATGTTACAGCTGGAGATAGACTAAAGTGAGCGATGACAGGTCAAGACAGGTGGCGACAGGTTAAGACAGGTGGTGACAGGTTAAAACAGGTGGTGACATGTTAAAACAGGTGGTGATAGGTTAAGACAGGTGATGGAAGGTTAAGACAGGTTGTGGAAGTTTAAGAAAGGTGGTGGCAAATTAAGACAGGAGGTGACAGGCTAAGGCAGGTGATGATAGGTTAAGACAGTAGGTGACAGGCTAAGACAGGTATTGACAAGTTAAGACAGGTAATGACAGGCAAAGACGTTCGATGACAGACAGCTGATATCGGAAGCTGACAGCAACAGCCAACGGAAGCAAGTGGTAATAAACGGCAATAGCTAAAGGCAGAACAACGGTAAGCAACGAGAGTTAAGGAGACATGGGCAACAGATGAAAGTAGGTGATAGGACGCAGAGGCTGGATAAAATATATATAATTAACCATAAAAAAACGAGTCCCGCAAGGCTGTGGTGAGCACTGACAAACATCTGCTGTAAATAAATGTATTGAGGTGAAGAGGTGTTGGTGGTGCGTCGACCTGAGCTACGACCATCACTCAGACCAGTAACTAGATTGCGGCAAAATGACTCTATTATTTCCCGCGTGAGAGTGTGATAACAGTGAACGACCAATACCCGTGTTACAACCACTATTACGGAGATGGAGTGAGGGAGGGGAGGAGAATGGCAGACAGACAGACAGAAAGAGAAGCAAAGGGGGAGAGGGAGAAGAAAATGCACTGACAAAAAAGAGAGATAGGCAGACAAACACATAAACATACATAAAAACAAAAAAGGACAAACGAACTGAAAATAATAAAAATCAGACAGACAAGCTATTGGGGAGAAAAAAAGAGGAACACAGAGAATAATATTGAGAACAAGACAGTGAAGTGTGTATCTGTCGGTATATGGAAGTCGAAGTTGGACCATCTTGATACTTTACTGAGAGGAAGTACTCATGTATAGTGACCATCCACAGTCCCTGAAGTTCTGTACACTTCAACGACGCTTACACCGCTTGCTCCAGCAGTCAACATTGTTTGGTGTTCGCTCACATTTGTCTTAGATACATTTACCTGGTATTAGAGGCGTCACAAGGCCAGATCGTATGCTCGTCTCCAGCCTGCTGTCACACCCAGTAAAGGTTAAATTATCAAACTGGCGAGCGTGACACATGGACAAAAAAGGTGGTTATATAATATTAATACAAGAGGAAGGTCAGGTCGTAAAGTGTGGTATACCGCCCCCCTGCTCGCCATCACCTGTGTTTACTCGCTCTTTGAATTAAGTTTTAAGACCACAAATTGTTGGGCTCGGAGTTATAAACTGAATTTATGACAGAGCATTTCACATCTCTTTAATTTCACACACACACACACACACAAAAACACACACACACACACACACACACACATCTTCCTTCCATCATAATTTACCACCAGAAATATTTCCAACAGAACACACTCCTTTTGAGAGGCAAGTGGGAGCTGTTGGGGCTATTGAGGTGCAGGTGAGGTAGCCCAGCCCGTGACCAAGTAGCCAGCCGCCTCCTCCTCCTTCTTTCACTCCCCTATCTCCCCTCTTACTACCACCTCCTCACATAACCTCCTGCCTCAACCTTCCACAGCCACCACCACCACCTCCTCTCCTCCTCCTCCTTTCTCTCTACTTCTTTCCTTCTCTGTTTTTTTTCTCATTACTCCTTCCTGTCCCTCTCATTCCTTCCCACCCACTACCCGCTTCTTCTCCCTCTTCACTTTCCAAATTTTATTGCCCACTTCCCTCGTATGCTCACTCTTCTTCTCCTTCTTCCTCCTCCTCCATCTGTATGTTCTCGTACAGTATGTCCTGTGTATTTTCCTTCCTATCCCTTGTATTTTATTTCTTCCTTGTTATTAATTTTTATTCTTCTTTCTTCCTCTGTGTGTGTCTTCCTCCACCTCCTCCAAGTATGTCCTTTACCACCTAGTATGTCCTCCACCACCTAGTATGCCCTCCACCTAGTATGCTCTCCTCCACCACCACCTAATATGTCATCCACCACTTAGTATGTCCACCACCTAGTATGTCCTCCACCACCTATTATGTCCTCCTCCACTACCGCCTTATATGCCCCCCCCAAACCTAGTATGTCCTCCACCACCACCCAGTATGTCCTCTACCACATAGTGTGTCCTCCAACACCACCTAGTATGTCCTCCACCACCTAGTATGCCTTTCACCGATGGCGTACACTGGGTCATAAGTTTCACGATATCTACGACACGCGAGCAAAACTAAACTGAAGAAAATTAATTTATGATATATCGATAATGACTCGTAGTAGGGCACTTAAAGGGAGTTCCAGCAGCAATTTTATTCTATTCTTAAAATATTCGTTATTAGTGTACTAACTTCATTAGTAGGTTGATATATCGATAATAATGATGTGGCGTAATGGTCCACAAGCCAGTGGGCCCTGTTTCAATCCCCGGGCAGGGTGAAATTAAAACCCTTTTCTTTACACCATTTACCTCTGTCTACTCAGTAGAAATTTAGATCCTAGAGGTTAATCGATTTTGGAATTATTGTTTACATTGATTTACCTGTGTACGTTACAGTTTCTGATATATCTACAACACCGTTGTGCTGGAAACTCGATTAAAACGGTTGTCCGGCTCACACAGAGTTAGCGGTTCAGTTGATAAGCTTCTTGCCTGCCATTTGTGGTGGTCTTGATTCGAATCCCGGTACTGTCATGAACAAGATGCTAGTCAAGGTTGTGTCTTCCGACAGGTTGGTCGGTAGAGGGTGACAGGAGGGCGCGGTATGAACTTCACTGGAGGTGAGAGAGAGTCGTGCATTTTAAGATTATCTAAAGTCCTAAACCACTCCCTGGCAGAGTATTTGTAAGAGCATGGATTATAACAGACCGGTAAGCCTGTTGGTGGAAGTCTGGTGTGAGGGACTGGCAGGAAGTAAAGGTATAGTGTAGGTCTTGTAGGTCTGTAGTTGTGTGTGGGCCGGTTAAGAACATAAGAACATAAGAATGGAGGAAATTGCAGCGAGCCTATTGGCCCATACTGGGCAGTCCCATTTACACCCAACCCCTATTGCTCATATATCCATCCAACCTATGTTTAAAGCTATCCAGCGTATTCAAGTTAATGATGATATTTGGTAACTAGTTCCACTCTTCCACTACTCTATTTCCAAAACAATGTTTACCTATTTCGCGCCTAAATCTAAATTTGTCTAATTTAAAACCATTGTTACGAGTTCGCTCCTGGTTGGATAGTTTGAGTACCTTATTAATGTCCCCTTTGTTTAGCCTGACTTCCATTTACACACATCTATCATATCGCCCCTCACTCTACGTCTCTCGGGGGAAGGCAAATTAAGATGTTGTAACCTGCCTCTGTACTCAAGGTTCCTAATGCCCTGGATTAGTCTTGTCATTCTCCTCTGAATTCTTTGCAAGGATTCTTTATCCATTCTGTAATACGGTGACCAGAATTGAACTGCGTATTCCAAGTGAGGTCTCACAAGCGCAAGATATAGTTTTAGGATGACCTCGGTAGTCTTGTAACTAACACTCCTTTGTATGAACCCAAGTACTTTATTAGCCTTGTTTCGAGCAAATACACATTGTTTACTTGGCTTAAGATTCCTACTTATCATTACTCCTGAATCTTTCTTGCAGACGGATTTCTCAATAACATCGTTGTTCATCTGGTATCTGGTTTCCACGGTTTACATCTCCTATACTGAGTACTTTACATTTGTCCACATTGAATTTTATCGGCCATTTTTCAGACCATTCGATAAATTTGTTTAGATCTTCCTGTAGTTTTGAGGAGTCCTCATCAGATTTAATTACACGCCCTATTTTAGTGTCATCATCAAATTTACTTATGTTGCTGTCTACGCCGATATCTATGTCGTTTATGTATATAATATATATTAATGGTCCAAGTACTGAGCCTTGGGGAATTCCACTAGTGAAGTTGTTCCAATGGGATTTAGTGCCGTTAATGCTCACTCGCTGTTTCCTGTCCTATAACCTCGCCCTAATCCATTTTAGATTAGTTAGACATGAACACCCGCATGTGAAGCCATGTTGGGAATCATTGATCAACTTGTGCTTCCAAGTGATTTCGAATAGAGTTTCAAATGATTGATTCCAGTAATTTACCTACAATTGATGCTAGCCTGATTGGACGGTAGTTAGAGGATAGTGATCTATCTCCCTTGAAAATCGGTATTACATTCGCTATCCTCCAAAATTCTGGTACTACACCCGTTTTTAAGGACATGTTAAACAACTTTACTAAGGGCATACTAAGCTCTTCCTTACATTCCTTTAATACTCTGGCAAATATATCATCGGGACCAGGTGACTTATTAGGATTTAGTTTGTCTATTTGCTTACTATCATCGTTACTAGTCACTACTATCTCACTTAATTTAGTTTCCCAATTTCTCTGCATAGAGTCGGTGCCTCGGGTATCATGTTTAAATTTTCTGTGGTGAAAACTGTTGAAAAAGATTTATTCAGATTATTGCTCATTTCTCCGTCGTTATCAGTTAACTCGCCGTTGTCTGACTGTATTGGTCTAATCTTTTCTCTTGTTTTAGTTTGATACATTTGATAGAATCCTTTGGGGGTTTGACTTTGCCTCCCTTGCTACCTTCAGTTAATTTTTCCTCTTTGCTTTTCTTATCTCGGTCTTAACCCTAATGGCCAATACCTTATAATAATCTCGGAGGTAAACTTCACCATGATTTATTCGCCTACCTAAAGCCTTCCTTTGCCCAATAATATTCTTTATTAATTATTTATCCATTTAGTGTCACTGTTGTTTGATCTGAGTTTTCTGTATGGTATGTTCTGCCTTTGTGCATTAAGTAACTCTTTAATTCCATTGTTGTGGAACTCGTCAACCTCAGATCTCGTGATCAAGTCATCCTTAACCGTCAGGTCTCCAGGTAAGGTGAAGTCGCCCTCTGTGGGTACATTGTGAGGTCACCTCATGTGAGGTCATGTACTTACTCCCCAAGTGTGATAGCCCTTCTCTCAGCTGCCTCTTCAAACTATCAAAGTTTGCTCTTCTGAAATCTGGGACTTTAGTGGAATTTTCCTTGGGCCTGCCCTGAAATTCTAATTGGAATCTTATTTCCTTGTGATCACTGTTAGCAAGTTCGTTCCCTACCTCGACGCTACTGTTTGACAGTTCAGTTTAGTTCTGCTTGATAGAACTAAATTGAGTATATTATTACCCCGGGTGGGTTCGGTTATATGTTGGCTTAGGAAACAGTCCTGGATTGTTTCAAGAAAATCCCATGATTCTGAGTTACCCGTAAGATCAATCCAATGTATTTCTTTAAAGTTAAAGTCGCCTACTATACAGACTTTGCTATGTATGGAAGCCCTGCGTATTTCATCCCAAATAAGTTGCTCATTAACTCCATCAAAATTAGGAAGTCTGTATAATACTCCTGTGATTAATTTTTCCCTAGCATCGATTAATTCTATCCAAATTGTTTCTGTATGCCGCTCAGTTTTTATTTCCTTATTTATTTCACACTTCCGATTATCCCTGACATAGATTGCTACTCCGCCTCCTTTCCTAATCTGCCTATCGGTGTGGAATAATTTGTAACCTGCAATTTGGTATTCGACAGGTAACTCACGTGAATCTAGGTTTATCCATTTTTCAGTAAATGCTATTATATCGATTTTTTTCTGTGCATACCAACGCCCTGATTTCATCCATTTTGTTTCTCATATTTCTATTGCTTGCGGAGTAGTCATTTAAGTTAGTCGTGTTCTGAGTCCTCTCTTCTAGGTTTTAACGCCCTGCCTAATTTAGTATTGTCATCAATCTTAGCACTATTTCCCTGTAACCTTTCACTTTGTTTACCCGCTCCCACTGCAGTCTCCTCCACCCCCGTGCTCATATGTTCTCCTTGCCAGCCTAGAGAGCCAGCCAGGGTTGCCACCCCATCCCTATCGTGTCCCTTCTGCCATAAAAGTTGTCCCAGTTGTCAATGAATGGGACTGATATTGACTTGCACTATCTGTCAAGACGGCCGTTGACACCAACTGCCTTTGACAACCATTAATTGCCAACTCTCCTAGGCAAGACACCACATATTATAGGGATCCCTCCCTTCGACCTAATACGTTCTATAGCTGTCTTGAACTTATCAAGAAGCTCCTCACTCCTACACCGGCCAATATCATTACCTCCTGCACTGAGGCCGATAATGGGCTTGTTCCTATTACCAGACGGAGTACTCACACTCTCCAGTGCAGAACCACCATCGGCATTAGCAGTAGGGTTCACCCTGTTTGATCGTTGATTTAATGTAATTAGGTATTGTCTCTGCTTGTACCATGTTATAGGGATAGGGAAAACTAAATTAGGATTAATCCTTTACAGGAATATTTTCATTATATCTGTATTTGCTGGTTAGAGTATTGTTACCAGTGTATGTTATAATTGTTCCGTGTATATTTTGGGTATTGTATGTTACTAGTATATGTTAGGTTAAGTTGTATTATCTTTTATATTGTCTGAATATATATGTTATGGTTGTACTGTCAGGAGGCTAATTGTTTTTTTCTGAGTACTAGTTATGCCATGTGAGTTGGGTGCCTTTGGTTATTATGTAAGATGTCATAATATATAGGAGTTGGGTAATATGTACCTATAAAGTGGTGAATTTATTTTTTTCAATTTTATATTTGACATATTTAGACAGTGTTTATAATGATCCTGAAATTGAGTGGGTATTTGATATTTAATTTGGACGAACCTGTGACCCGTGACATTAGTCAGGGTGAGAATATCACAGGTCAATTATATATATATATATATATATATATATATATATATATATATATATATATATATATATATATATATATATATATATATATATATATATATATATTTAGCGATAATCACAGGAAAATAGTGCTGTAATTACACTTCAGTGAGTACAGATCGTACTCATCCCTGAAGATGTGAATTACACGAAAGCGCTTGGGAACGTGTTTTCTTTTCCTTGTGGTTATCAGCATGTACCTGAATCACGCGCACCTACAGTGATTTACTTGCATATATAAATATATATATATATATATATATATATATATATATATATATATATATATATATATATATATATATATATATATATATATATATATATATTTATTTATTTATTTATTTATTTATTTATTTATTTATTTATTTTTTTTTTCCGGTGTGTTGGAGGGAGTTGTCAACTAGTTAAGTTTGGGTTCAGGTAATGAGAAACCTCACCACAGGTCACTCCCTAAACCCCATAAAAGTTGTAATAAATAACCTTTGGCAAGGTGCCCTGTCAATATTACGCTGAACATTCTAAATTTGCCTGCCTATAAGCGCTCTGGTTAAGCGTGTGTTTAACTGTGAGAGATAATGATGACAACAATATAGTTACCATCGTTAGCAAATCTACTGAATTTGTTAATTTTCCTTAATTGTAATGAACGCTTCTCTTGGTTTAAATGAATAAAAAGATTAATTACCTGGATATGATAAACGATCCTGTAAAGTACTTAGTCTAGGAGATGTAAATAAACCAGATATTAGATGAACAACTATGTTATAGAGAAATCCGACTGTGAGAAAGACTTAGAAGTAATGGTAAGTCGGAATCTTAAACCAAGACAACAATGTGTATTTGCTCGAAACAAGGTTAACAAAGTACATGGTTCATTACAAGACTAGCGAGGTTATCCTAAAACTATATCTTGTGCTTGTGAGACCTCACTTGGATTAGGCGGTTCGGTTCTGGTCACCGTACTACTGAATGGATATAAAATTCCTAGAAAGAATTCAGAGGAGAATGACAAGACTAATCCCGGGCATTAGGAACCTTGAATACAGAGACAGGTTAAAGCATCTTAATTTACATTTCCTCAAGAGACGTAGAGTGAGGGACGATATGATCGAAGTGTATAAATGGGAGTCAGTGTTAAACAAAGGTGATATAACAATGGTACTCAAACTATCCAACCTGGAGCGAACTCGTAGCAATGGTTTTAAATTAGATATATTTAGATTTAGGCACGAGATAGGTAAACATTGGTTTGGAAATAGAGTAGTGGATGAGTGGAAAAAATCCAAACATCATCATTAACTCGAACACGCTGGATAGCTTCAAATATAGGTTGAACGGATATATGAGCGATAGGGTTGGTGACGGACTGCCCAGTATGGGCCAATAGGCCCGCTGCAGTTTCTTCTATTCTTATGTTCTTAATAACGAATTAGAAGTAAATGTGTATTTCCAGTTACGCATATTGATATTGTGAAATCAACAATAAAAGTCACTTTGTGTTGGGTACACACATCAATTATCCTGTGTGTGCGTGTGTGTGTGTGCGTGTGTGTGTTGAGCTAGGAAGGTCATATTGTACAACGTCATCTTTCCTCATTCCGTCACCAGGTCATGCGGGAAGAAGTTCCACTAGTCGGTTACTAATAATTGAATTAAAATCTTTTTGCTGATGTATTTGAGCGTGCAGGTATTTGTAATATTTTACTAACACCTTCACTACGAGGACGCCACTTTTAATACTCTTTTTGGCTAACACAGCAAGGGTTAATAGATTATCTTTCCAAAGTAACTGTTGTTTATGTGTCTGATGCCATGTTGAATTCAATGCATGTTTATCTTTCAAGCCTCTGAGACTTATTGCCCCATTACCTTGTTGGGTAATTTAGGAATTTTCCTTGGGTACTGGAAGACTCAGTTAAAATGCCATACATAATTTATTAATATTCGAATACATCTCCAATCAGTTCAGTTTAATAAGGCGAGGGATCAGTGTGTCTAATGGTATGCAAAATATATTCGTGGATTAACGCGACAGAGGGTAATAAAGGCCTGAGGAAGGCAGGTCTCGGTCTCGGAAGGCATGTCTCGGAGTCGAAAGGCAGGCCTCGGTTTCGGAAGGCAGGTCTCGGTCTCGGAAGGCAGGTCTTGGTCTTGGAAGTCAGGCCTCTGCCTAGGAAGGCAGGTCTCGACCTCGGAGGGCAAAGCTCGGTCTCGAGTACCTCGCTGGCCTACATTTTCTACTTGTACCCATATTATGAAAAGCATATCTGATTCTAATAGTTATAACTTCTGTACCACACTGGAGGCAGCGTCGAACACTTCGTATCCAAAATGCATTTAGTCTGAACCTCAAGCATTTTATTATCACTTCAGATTTAAGCTGGTGTGTGTACTGTATAAACTCAATGTATATATTAACTCAATGTACTTATTAACTCATTGTACCTGTGGCGTAATGGTCAGCATACTCGTCTCGCGCTGGACCCAGGTTCGATCCCCGGGCAGGGTGAAACTATGGGCAAGTTTCTTTACGCCATTTGCCACGGTCTACCCAGCAGTGGTTGGGAACCTTTGATGTTAATCGATTTGAGTCTTGTGCTGGGGGAATCGTTAGCCAGTGCAGATGGCGAGTTGTCCGGTCTTCTCGGACTATTCCTTGACAATGGGTCATGCAACTCGTTAACTCAGGGTGTGGTTGTTGCATTGGCGACAGCTTCTACACCTTAAACAAATGTATGCCTAGGTGGCCCTAGGGCCGGCCATCCTCGATGACGAGGGGCATTCATTATTATTATATTTATGAACTCATTGTATGCATTAACTCAGTGTACATATTAACTCACTTTACTTATTAACACAGGGTACGTATTAGCTCAGTGTACGTTTTAAATCAGTGTACGTATTAAATCAGTGTACGTATTAACTCAGTGCAGGTATTACTCAGTGTACCTATTAACTCAGTTAATGTATTAACTCAGTGTAGGTATTAACCCAGTGTACAATCATAAAGGCCTCAATTGTTGGAACACCAAAATATACATGACAACAACATAATCCATGAGGGCCAGCAGGTGAGTGGTAGGACTAAGGCGTTTGAGTTTAAGACACTGTATTCCCTGAAGGTGTCTATTACTGTCCTCCAGCCGCAAGATAATCTTATTTGTGGTAGAATTTAAGTCGACATCATTGTTGGCAAATACTTTTTTTATAAAACAAATGAATATAAGCTCAACCACTTATATATATATATATATATATATATATATATATATATATATATATATATATATATATATATATATATATATATATATATATATATATGTTGCAATAATCTATTTGCATATAAGATTAAACACACACACACACACGCACACACACACACACACACACACACACACACACACACACACACACACACACACACACACACACACACACACACACACACACACACACACACACAGGACAGTAAGAATTTTTAAATAATCGCGAATGATTATAATTTCTGAAAACTTCCCATTATGCTGACATATTATCATATTTTCACATTTTAGGGATGTGTTATAAACTACAACAAGTCTATTATAAACATGTTAGTATATTTTAGGATGACCTGCTACAGCAGCATTCGTGTAGCATCACCAACGACACCAGAAAACCTATGTTCGAGTTGTTGTACAATGGCCTGCAATTTTCCGGTACAGTGGCTATCTCTGTGGAATGTTTATCTGGCATCCCTAATCTGGCTACTATTTCAAGGTTCCTTAGGGCCATTCCGGGAGTCTCCATATGAATTAAACAAACTCAGAGTTGTCACGGCTCACAAAATGCGCCAGCCACTCTACCAGGTATACACGCAGGTGACTGCACATTGTAATTTAAAATTTATATTTTCACTTGGTAATTTTCAAGGTTATCAATAAGATGGAAATCCTGGTCAGAGTATATTTTCTTATTCATTGTTAATTATATGTGTGTTTGTATTTTTGTTTTATCTTCCAGAAGAAAAAAGATACTGAGGACAGATGAATCTAGACCCTCAGGAAGGTACAGTACGACTCGCACACTTTCAACCACCACCACAATACAATTCTCTCCGTGTAATTTCTCAGGAGTGACAAGTCATATACTACTTTAAACAACGTGATATTTTACTGGAATTGGACTTAATTTCAGAAGAAACAGTTAACAAGAAACATAAATTTCTCAGAGACGGCTGCACACCAAGACGTCTACTCCCTGAGGCAAGATGAAACAAAATAAATCTTTATTGTGAAGGAAAACTTTTGGAGGTTCTAGGAAAAAAATCCCACTATGAAAATAAAATTTACCAGTAAAAAAAAAAAAACGGACCGTCCTTCTTCAAAATGGTAACCTCTCATCCTCATAACTTTGAGCTTTGTCTTAATTTCCTCAGGCTCGTCCGGGTGAATTTGACCACTATTAAGACAACTGTCCCTGCAAGGTGAGGACCGTGAGGTATATTGAGTGAGAAAGAGTGATATAATGGGTTGTCGGGCGGGCACACACACACACACACACACACACACTTCACCAGAGAGGATGGAGGACAAGGCACAATACCATTAGTGATACAGTTTTTGCCTAACAGAAAGGAACCACTCATAAGGATGTATAATTTAATAGATTAGAAGCACTTATTCTCTCGTACTCTGAAGCACGCACCTGTACTCAACATATAATTGACGTATATGTGTGTGTGTGTGTGTGTGTGTATGTGTGTGTGTGTGTGTGTGTGTGTGTGTGTGTGTGTGTGTGTGTGTGTGGATTTCAATAAAATTTGACATGTTAATGAAAGCTCATTAGTAGTTATGGCTCGTTATGGCGATTATTGCAGATTCTGGACTCCTACTGTTTAAATGTCAGCATTTTCGTTAATTTTTTTGTTACTAGAAGTGAATTTATCTCAAATTTGAATTTTTACTCCTAATTTGGTGTATATTCTTAAGCACCTGTAAAATTATTTCTCCACTAAATGTTATAAGAAAATAAAGACCCTGAGAGTAAAAAAAATAAACTGTCAAGAATGTTTTAACAAAATTATCCCACGGTGACACTATAACAAATAGACAGACAGTCATGGCGGTATTATTGCTACTAATTTACTACCTTCCTCACCCCCCACCCCAACTGCCCTAAATAAAAACCAGGAAAAATCATATGCTAACCGAACAGCAACACAGACTGACACATAACACCGAGATAGTGAATCAACCAGGCAGTACATGTGTAAATAAACTAATGCTTAAAATAATGTTCTTGGCGTTTTTTTTTACTACAAGGGAGTCCTTCTGTCACTCTCACCCACCATGACACAGTAACCCTGAGTCCCTTCTGTCCTCTCACCCTGCTTGACACAGTAACCTAGAATCCTTCTGTCACTCTCTCACCCCACCATGACACAGTAACCCTGAGAATCCTTCTCTCACTCTCACCCACCATGACAGTAACCACAAGTCCTTCTGTCACTCTCACCCACCATGACACAGGAACCACAGTCCTTCTGTAACTCTCTCACCCACCATGACTGGAACCACAGTCCTTCTGTCACTCTCACCCACCATGACTGATAACCACAAGTCCTTCTGTCACTCTCACCCACCATGACTTCAGTAACCACAAGAGTCCTTCTGTCCTCTCACCTACTTGACACAGTAACCCTGGAAGTCCTTCTGTCCTCTCACCTGTGACACAGTAACCACAGGTCCTTCCTGTCTCTCACCCCTGCTTGACACAGTAACCACAAGTCCTTCTGTCCACTCTCACCCCACCATACCACAGGAACCTGAGTCCTTCTGTCCTCTCACCCACCATGACACAGTAACCACAAAGTCCTTCTGTCACTCTCACCCACCATGACACAGTAACCACGAGTCCTTCTGTAACTCTCACCCACCATGACACAGTAACCAGAGTCCTTCTGTAACTCTCACCACCATGACACAGTAACCACAGTCCTTCTTAGCTCTCACCCACCATGACAGTAACCACAAGTCCTTCTGTCACTCTCACCCACTGACACAGTAACACAAGTCCTTCTGTACTCTCACCCACATGACACAGTAACCAAGGTCCTTCTTAACTCTCACCCACCAGCACAGTAACCACAAGTCCTTCTGTAACTCTCACCCACCATGACACAGTAACCACGAGTCCTTCTGTCACTCTCACCCCAACACAGTAACCACGAGTCCTTCTGTAACTCTCACCCACCATGAACGTCCTTCTACTCACCCACCATGACACAGTAACCACAAGTCCTTCTCTCTCACCCACCATGACACAGTAACCTGAGTCCTTCTGTCACTCTCACCCACCATGACACAGTAACCACAAGTCCTTCTGTCACTCTCACCCACCATGACACAGTAACCACAAGTCCTTCTAACTCTCACCCACCATGACACCGTAACCACAAGTCCTTCTGTTAACCTCGCGTTCTCTTAACACTGATCACTTTTCCCGCTAATGAAGAAACAATATCAAATGCAAACTCACAATTTACCTTTATTTTCTAACATTCATTCTATCATGCCAATATAAAAGATATGTTTTGCTACAGTACGTTACCTTCGACCCACAACAAGGAGCTAATACTGGTTTACCTCTATTGTTTCACACAAGCAAGCATCATCCATCAGTAACAGATCTTTAAACATTCAGGCACACTGCTGCTTCCTTGATCCCCATCCTCCTCGGTTCTTTTGCATCCTTCACCTCATCCTTCCATCTTCCAGGTCCTCCTCTCCTCCTGTACCTTCCACTTCTGAATTATACACATTTTCTTGGGCAATATTTAACTTTCCATTCCCCCAGTGTGTTCCTGCCGCCTGCGTACACTTTGATATGCTCTCTGCCCAACACTTCTTTCCTTTCCTCAACTTCTTCTTATTTCCGCATTTCTTTTGTAATTTCTGCTTCCCAGCCAACCATACAGTATTTAACTCCCAGAAGCAAAAATTTTATCATTTTGTACAATACGTTTTTCTCTCTCTCTCTCTCTCTCTCTCTCTCTCTCTCTCTCTCTCTCTTTGTTTGACTCAATTTCAACAGCGTTGTTTGACTCAATTTCAACAGCGTTGTCTACTCATCCCCTCACTCCTATCATCCTCAGCTTCACTTGTTCTTCTCTCATTTCCCTCTTGCGATGTAGTGGGGTCCACGTGCCCCGCCCTCCACCTGGGCCTCCCCGTTATGTCATCAAACAGTTACTATCTATATGAAAACCGTATGAAATATAACAGCACTCCAGATATTAAGCTGTCGTCTGCCTCATCCAGGACTATAAATGAAATACCTTAATTACCATAAGGTGTTTCTTATCCTGCAGATCTTTCATGCAACTTCAAATGTCTATTTTAACTTCAGGTCAAAACAGTCGCAAAAGTTGGAACGGGTAAAAGCTATCTGCACCTTACTTCCGTTTTTTTGGGTGGTGTGAGTTTGAGCGCCATTGTGCAAAAGTTTCCTCTTTCATTTTTTATTTTGTCTGATATATCGGTGTTCAGGGGACCTGGTCACTGTTTTATTGTTAGAGTACATTATTATTAATATTATGATTATTATTATTATTATTATTATTATTATTATTATTATTATTATTATTAGTAGTAGTAGTAGTAGTAGTAGTAATAGTAGTGAAGTAAGTAAGATTCGAAGGGCCATTACGACAGAAGGAAAGCACGGCCAACGTGATAAGTTGCAGCAACTGTTGCTGCAAGTAACAGAGAATTTGAAAAAAAAGTAGCTATAGCACAGCAGGTGGCCTCCTTGAACTGGTTAACTACGTTACCGATAATGGAAAATGGTTTCACTCTCAATAAACAAGAATTTACAGATGCCAATGCTCTAAGGTAGGGTAGGCCAGTAGAAGGTTTGCCCTCCCAATGCATGTGTGGCTCTTCCTATGACGTCGATCACGCCATGGTGTACAAGAAATGGGGGGCTTCATTTGCATGAGGCACGACGAAGTAAGGGATCTCACAGCAAATATGTTGAAGGAAATCTGCCGTGATGTCATGGTAGAACCGACCCTCCTTCCATTGGACGGTGAGATCTTCCAAAATAGGACTCCAAACACATCCAACGAAGCCCGTGTGGACGTCAGTGCTCGAGGATTCTGGACGCGGGGACAGCGAGCTTTCTTCGACATCAGGATTTTTGATCCCATGGCCGCATGTCACCGTAACCTAGCTCTCGATGCTGCACATAGGAGTAACGAGAACGACAAGAGAAGGGCATATGGGGAGAGAATTCAAAACGTTGATCAAGGCAGCTTCACTCCTCTAGTGTTCATAACCTCTGGTGGGATGGGACCAAGTGCAAGATGTTTCTACGCCAGACTCGCGGAGGTGATCTCCGAACAGAAGCAGCAGCCCAGAAGTTATGTTACAGCCTGGATGAGATGTCGCCTGTCTTTCTCTCTCCTTCGGTCGGCTTTGCTCTGCCTCAGGGGAACGAGAGCTTCTGCCCCAATTCTGACAACTGCTGGAGATATTGACCATGAGGCTACAGTCACTGATTGCGGCATAGATCTGCGGCTCAACTAATTCAACACAGATAGGATAGCTACTTATGTATTAGGATATTTAATATTAAAGTAATTAAATGGTGGCGAAGGTGTGGCTATTGGAGGAGGCTGGAGGCCACGTTATAAAAAAAAAGTAGTAGTAGTAGTAGTAGTAGTAGTAGTAGTAGTAGCCACCAAAATCGTTTTTATTCCAAAACTGTGAAATACTTTCACTTAACCCCAGCAGAAAGGTGTTGCACTACCACGAAGATGGGAAGAATGGGAATGACCATTCCAGAGGAGCCTGTTGCCACCGAACATCAGATCTCAGTCAAGCTTACGGCAGCTCTCACTGAGAACATAGTAGCTCAGAATGCAGCAAGTGAGGTGGACACCAACGAATTAAACAAGATTCGATGCTCCATTACGACAGAACGGCAGCACACCCAAAGTGATAAACTGCAACAAATAATGCTGCAGTTGCCAGAGAACTTGAAAAAAAAACAGTAGCTATAACACAGGTGGTGGCGCCTCGAACTGGGTAACAATGTTACCGATAAGGGCAAAAGGCTTTAAACTGAATAAACATATCTACATATGCCATTGCTCTAAGCTAAGGTATGGTTAGCCAGTAGAAGGTCTGCCCTTCCAATGGGTGTGTGGGTCATCCTGCGACACGGACCACGCCATGTTGTACATGAGGCATGACGAAGCAAGAGATCTCACAGCAAATATACTGAAGGAAATCTGCCACGACCACACGGTGGAACCGACCCTCCTTCCAGTGGACGGTGAGAATCTCCATCACAGGACTTTCAACACATCCAACGAAGCCTGTGTGGACGTCAGCTCTCGAGGATTCTGGACGCAGGGACAGCGAGCCTTCTTTGATGTCAGGATATTCGACCCCATCGCCAAATGTCACCGTCACCTATCTTTTGAGGCTGCACACAAGAGGAACGAGAATGACAAGAATAGGGCGTAGCAAAGAGAATTCAAAATGTAATTCAAGGCAGCTTCACTCCTATCCGCTGGTGTTCACAACCTCTGGTGGAATGGGATCACGAGCAAGATGCTTCAATGTAAGATTGGTCGAGGTGTTATCTGAACAGAAGCAGCAGCCCAGAAACCACGTTACAGCCTGGTTGAGATGTCGACTGTCCTTCTCTTTGCTTAGGTTTGTATTGCTTTACCAAGGGGGAACGAGATCTTCGGCTCCAAGCTAACAACAGTCGCACACATTGACTATGAAGCAACAGTAACTGAATGGCATATAATTATGCGGCTTAACTAAATCAACACAGCTAGGGTAGCTACTTTTATAATAGGATATTTAATATTAAGGAAATAAAATGGTGGCGAAGGTTTGGCTATTGCGGGAGACTGGAGGCCACGTTGAAAGATTATTATTATTATTATTATTATTATTATTATTATTATTATTATTATTATTATTATTATTATTATTATTATTAGTGTTATTATTATTATTATTATTATTATTATTATTATTATTATTATTATTATTATTATTATTATTATTATTATTATTATTATTATTATTATTATTATTATTATTATTATTATTATTATTTTTATTATTATTATTAGTGTTATTGTTATCATTTGTTTTGTACTTCTTATATTCTATAGGTACAAATGATTGTTCCATTCCCTGTCTCGTCGAAATTTTCCGATGATTATTATGCTGCCCTCAGCTGTTGTTTCTTCGTCATTCTCATCGTATATAATAATAAGAATTACTTTATTATTCCCTGTTTAATAATCTTATTATTAAGCAAGGTTCCTTGGAGTTTCCATTGTGTAGTGCAGCAGTGGTGAGACGACCTCCCAAGGGGGAGAACTCTTAACAGCATCATACACACTGCCGGGTCACCATCTTTTTTACTAATTAATGTTGACTCTCAGTAACCAGGGGACAACTCTTCACTAAAGCTGACTTGGCAGGTCATCCTGGCTCCTGGTAATGTTCAATAACTTCTTCCGTTCCCTCGACGTCTCGTGACAGACAAGACCCTGGAAGCTGTTAAGTTCTCTTCAGTACTTATATGTTGGATTTACAGGTTGGTCTGACGTCCAGTGGGAATAACTTAAGATGCCATTATGTGTTGGCTTTAAAATATAATAACGTTTTCCCATTTATCACATTTTATGCTTTATATTGGTTATTTCTACACCAAGCATCGGTTCAATTTATTGTTTGGTAACTTAATACACCTGGATGTACAGACACACACTGACCAGTAACTGAGAACTTATCGGTAAGTGAGTTAGTTCGTACATCGTGGTAGTGTAAATTATTTTTCTCCCCAATATTTTGTTATGTCTGCTTAAATGTACTTAAAATAAATTTAGGACTTATTTTTGGATATGAATCAGACTTGATACCTTTGATCAACATGTGACAGGGTCAAAATGGTAATTTTTGGTGCAAATCATAACCAAATCTACCAAATAATGCCATGGTATCGGCTCTTAAAAAAAAAACCTAATGAGATGAGACAGTCTCCAGTGGTAACTACAGTAATTTACAGTAACAGTTAAACAAAAAAATCCTTCCATGGTAACTTTTTAAGGGCAGGGTTTGCATCTGCATGGATTATACTTACACGAATGTCTGTCCATCATCATTCTGACAAACTTCTTTCTAATTAACCTTACAAAAGTATTAATCCATATTCATGATAGATAGTTTTTCCCATCAAACTAGCAAACTGGTTTTTCCAATTATTTTTGTGTTGAGAAAACCTCCAGCCCATGATCACGGTACAGCTTACCTCTCATCATCCTGGTAAACGTTTTTGCCAATTACGTTCACAAAAGTTTCAGTCTACAGTAATGATAAATAATTCTTCCCGTCATCACGGTAAACGTTTCTTTTGATCACTGGCGAAACATGAGTACACAGAGGCCATCAACACAAATATTTCATACAAACACTCTAGCTCGTAACATTTTGGGATCCTTCAAACAGATACTCCATAAATATGATCACTTTCTGCTTTCTGGTCAATATACTTCTCTTAATGACAAGTTTTATGAGTTTTGTATCATAATGTATTTCTTCGTGATAATCTACAGATTAATATAAATCTCACAGACATTAAGGTTCATCATCTTCACATACAATTCGTTTCTTTTCAGTGCAAATTTTCTAATATATATAAGGTTAATATTTCTTACTACTATTCGGGTAAATGTTTCCTCCCATATTGTCAAACATTTCTCACTCATGTTCAGGTAAACGTGTTTGACTTATATCTAAACAAACGTTCCTTATTCGTATAATGCCACCATTTTTTTTGGACAAATGCGTCTTAATTATAATGATAGCGTTCCTGCAATTTCCCTGATCACAGCCCGACAATAATTTTTTCCTTTGACTGAGAAACTATTTTACCCTTTACGTTGTAATAGTTTGCTTGTATTCCCACGTGAGTGAGAGACTCATCTCTCAGTGAGCCAAAGGTACGCGTATTCTTTTGATCATGACTAATCTCATACTCTTACTTTGTTGATAATGGTGTATGTAAATTTTATTAATCCCAAAAAGCCTGCATAAAATGTTGAACCTAATTTGCAACTTCGCCCTTTCTACATTCACGAAAAAAAATCATAATGATACAAAACTTCGATGCAAGTAACTACCATATTTACTTATTAACGAAAAGTAAATTCCGTTCACCTATAAAGATTTTATTTCTTTGAGTGATTTGTACCAAAGCCTCGATTTGAGCAAATCTTGGCCATGTCTATTTCAAGACTTTTGGAACCCTGATCAATATATCGGAAGACAGCGCCCACACGAACCGCGGGAGACACACTGACTCCAGTTATGTTGCTTTGCGTGCCTGCCAGATATGACTGGCTGATCAGGGGGTGGATAACGGTCGGATGGATGAGTAGATCATATTACAATGTATCTCAGATAAGATTATGACCCTGATGAGTCAGCTCTCCGTCAACGTATAGGAGAGACCCTCCAGATATATATTCTCAAGGCATTGTTGCATGAGTTTCCGGAGGTTGTCCTCTTTCACCGTGACAACACGGCAGATGGGCAAATTGTTGTTTGCAGAGTGCAGTCATCACAAAAACACTGTCCCATATTTGTTTTCACGATTAGGAGAATACTTCTAAAATACCCAAGTGAAAGTTCAAACATCCTCTCTGACTAAAAACCGACGATATAGACAAAATAAGAGATACGGTATTAAAAATCGAGATTTAAATCCATTTATATCAAAACCTGTGGTAAGCAAAACAAAGCTCTGGCCATTAAATAATAATCTAGAGTGAGTAAGAAGGAGCAGACGTGAACTTAAAATACAAGGATTTTTTTATTAGAAATCCCTAAATAATTTCCATGCACTAAAAACCATATCAGTTGGAAACCTAATATTGTGTGTAAATGTAGCCTAATGTTACAGAAAAGCTTGACATGATCCTAAGTTATCAGGTATCAAGTGATTTGTCACGTGACCCTTCAGTGGCGTATAACGGTTTACACTAAATTCACTCAATCACTCCATGGCACTCACTGTGGAGGAACGTGTGTTTCTCGTTAACCATTACATCAAGAATGCATCCTTTAAGGAATGTGAAATTGCATTTAAAAGATGTTTTGGTGATCGTACGAAACTTTCGAAATCAGTGATATGGAAACTGGCGAAGCAGTTCAGAGAAACAGGGTAGCGTGAAAGTTAAAAAATATGTGCTAGCCAAGTGTTGTTACATCCTCACTCTGTGTCTCAGACCCTGCAACATGGTGGTGGACAATTTCAGCACTACATTTAAGGTAATTAATTGTGTGGATCATGTCGCGTCTTTCTGAAACATTACGCTACAATTACACAAAATATTAGGTTGCTAACTGATATAGTTTTTAGTGCATGGAAATTATTTAGGGTTCTCGAATAAAGATATCACCCTATAGAAAACCTAGAATATTATACAATATAAAGGAAGAAAGCAGACAGTTTACAGTATGTAGAATGACTATTCAATGATAATGATAACGTGGAGGTGAGATACAAAAAGTATATAAAAATAGACGATAAATTTTGGAATAAAACTTATGCAGCTGTAATAATAGGCTGGCCAAAGAGAGAAAATTCCTCTAGAAAAAAAATTAACTGCGTTATTTGTTAATAGCAGGAGCCCAGCTTAAATAAGTAGGATATGTGGTATTAACGATGCCAAACAAGATGTGGGTGGATGCCACTCTCAATTTTGCGTCTGAAGGTCACATACAAGGTCACAAAAGTCAAATCCTGAAAATTTCTGATTTGTTTTTTAAATTTCATTGGTGGTTCTATGTAACAACGTGTTAAATGTGTATCTTTAACACATAAAGCGTATTTTTGTGAGTTTATGAATGGAACTATGACTGGGCGTCTTTATTTCCATTAAAATACATTTAGCATGCTAGGTGAGGTGCGCATGTGCCTACTACTACCATAGTACAAGTATAAGCATACTTTCACATGTTGGATATTTTAGTGCACTGGCTGGCCTGACATTGGTTTGATATATGCATTTAAAATTGCAGACAGTGCCAGCAGGTAAAATAATAAAATAATAATAATAATAATAATAATAATAATAATAATAATAATAATAATAATAATAATAATAATAATAATAATAATAATAATAATAATAATATTAATAATAATAATAATAATAATAATAATAATAATAATAATAATAATAATAATGCTGAAGGATAGGTATGTTTTAAACTGTTTCAATATATCTATGCCGGTTTAGGACATTTACTTCTATAAATGATACATGCTGAGTTCATTAACAATAATTCTAAATGTAATGCAGCTTAAAGGAGACAGTGAGATATCTGAAGATCCAATTAGTCTTAGAAAAGGAAGCGGTGGCAAGGAAGGTGTCTGGCTGGAGAATGTTTAGTGAAAGAGCTTCAGAAATTAAATGAAATAAGTGTTACTATTTGTGGATTAAAAACAAAATTGGCAGAGTAAAAAAAAAAATGAAAGGTTTGGTTAAGGATTGATGGTGGAGATATTATGGTGAACAACATGGTAAGTAAGCAGGTGAAAAATATTGTGTGTGTGAAAAGTAAATACAAAACGTGGAAGTAGATGTGTAAAAGTAATTAAAATAAGTGGAGGTTTGATAAAAACAGCATTTAATAATTTTAGAAATAAATTAAATTGATTATTATTTAAATTTTAGAAACAAAATTTGCTTAGCCCTTTGTGTACTGGGGTCTCTCTGAGTTGAATAAAATCGCGTGCCGTTAGCCAGATAAAATACTAAAAGTGACGTCGCGTAATGAAGGGGTTCCATTGCATGAGTCTGAAGCGTGGAGATTCATAGGACACTAAATGGAGTAGAGGTCTTCAAAATCTGATGCTATAGGAGAAAGTTAAAAATAGAAATGCTTATAGAAAAACATTCTAACAAACTGGCACGAGCAATGGTAGACGAAAAAGAAATTTATAGAAAAAAAAAAATTATCCGGCCATATAATCAGAAATGTGGGAATAAAAGCAGAGAGCGTCACTGGAGGGCAGAGACTTGGATAGATGATTGAAGTTAAGATCTGGATCCCCCGAGAGAAGCAAAATATGGGATAGTTAGCAGAGGCAGTCATAAAACGTTTTGAGTGATGAACCATGATTAGCAACTCACAGAAATGATGATAACACCTTGACTGAACGATGCTAATAGCTAATGAAAAAATTATCCTTATAAATACAGATGAGCGTAAAGGCGTAAGAAAAAAACTTTCAAGCACTAACAATATACTATGATATGATGCCTTGACGTAAATGCAACCAATACACATTTATATTAGTATATTCTAAATTTACTCATTACCGAGGGAAATACTTTCAATCTTCTTATCTATTGAGTAAGAAAAGTGAGGAAACAAAGAACACGTATATAAACAAGGCAGTTCTAGGAGTGAGGTCAAATTGTCAGTATTCAGGGCACGGTGGTGTCGTATCATGGGCCTCGTAAAGGTCACTGTCACGTAGTTGTTTGTGGTGTGTGAGTGGCTACCTCTACACAGAATAGGGAATCAAACCCTATATATTATTTTCTGAACAATCAAGCGAATTAGTATAAATAATTCTACCTATACACATACTCGTATATTAAGAAAAAATTAAATAAAGTCGCTTGCCCAAAATACATAAATTCTCATATATTACACAATATTTCAATACTCATTACAGTATATTTTACATATTCGTTAAACACGATGTTCTACACTAAAGTTGCGATATTTACTGTTTGTATCGAGCAAAGAGTAAGATCATATTAGAGTGCTCAGGCTGATGTTGAGCAGAAAGACAGCTGTTAAAGTTACCTGACCCACGGTAAGACTAGTACAGGTAAACAACATCACCAGTTAGTTCCTTTGAAACAATTTATTTCTGTGCACAATCAACAAATTCGATATATTTACGTCATACATCAAATATTATGTAAACATCTGGGGACTTAAATACGTGTTTGATTTCAGTCAAGGTGTCATCCTGATATCTGAGAGTTGGCGACCATAACTCTTCACGTCTGCAGGTTGTCTTTCATAATCCTCCCAGATTTTGTATCACTCCGGGGACCAGCTCTTAATTTTCTTCATCCATCACAGTCTCTGTCTTCCCCTGTCCCTCCTGACCAATGTTTTACTCATTAAGATCTTTGTCATTATCTCCTTATCCCTAATTATGTGGCAAAATTATCCCATTTTCTTAATTCTATAAAGTTCCAGTATTTTTCTCGTTGATCTTGGCAATATTATTACCCCTTTCTTGTTTTCTTGTTTTTTAGTATAACGGATTATTAACATTCTCTGTAGTACGTGATTCTAAAGGCTGCTAACCTCCTACTTGTGTCTCCTGAAGATGTCTTTACAATATACTGCATGTTAAACCCTTATTGTTAACCTAAAAGTAATGCCTCTCAAATGTTATTGAATGCTTTTTTTACTTAGCCTATTCTTGATTATGTTAGTTCCCAAATTAACAAAAAACAAAACAAAAACACTTATTTAAACCTCGAGTTTCCTCCAAAAATTCGGGGTTTATGATTTATTTGTTTATTAAAAAAACGTGTTTTAAACCATCAATAAATCTAAACTCATTATTCTTCGCCTTTCGTCACTAATCGGTTAACCATTGTTTTTTATGCTTCTTCACTAACTGCATGAGCCTCAGTGTCACCAAAATACCATAAGTTTATTTTACTTTACCATTAACTTTATCGCTTCTTCCAACTTCTCGGGTTTTTTTTTTAATTGGGAGCCCCTTGGAGCCCCTTCCTAAATACGTAATAAATAAACAACTTTACCAAAACAGATTACACTAAATTCTCTCATACATATGTTAAACGTTTTAGGGAAAGTTGTCAGATTACGATTCAACCTTAATGATGTGTTTGTGGCACAGAGATTATGTGTTTCTATTGCAATAATTAATTTAAATGTATTGGTGACCTGTATGGTTAAATTGACGCTGTTTCGTTAAGACATCTTTTCCTATCTTAAAGTGAAATTCATTTAGGTTAGGCTATAGTTTGTATTATCTTTATATATATGACTGTAGATATATATAATCACAAATGAAAAAATAAATATGTTTGAAATACATTGAAAGTATCGTTTGGTTGCAGTTATCCCTAAACATATGATGTACTTACAGGCTTTATACCCAATACAATATTCAGTAATTTTTCTTACTCTAGTCTAGAAAATAAAGCACAAGGCTTGGCACTGTCAGTAATAAAAAGAACTACAAAGGTTAACAGTTGACAGCAATAAATCCCCACTGGCCCACAATTTAACTAAATGATAGCAAATTACCAGATGACAATAGTTTGATATCCTTATTACAAGATGACCAGAATAGATAAAAAAACAAATATATAATTAAAGGAACAAGATATACTTCTATGATAAACAATAATTACCAATGACAAGCCATACAGTACATTATATACAAAACATTAAATAATAATATAATAATGGTTGGCCCTCGTGTAACGAGGATAGACTGCCCAAGGGCCACCTAGGCGTGAATTTGTTTAAGATGTAGAAGCTGTCACCAACACAACAACCACCACACCTAAGTTAACGAGCTGCATGACCCAGTGTCAAGGAATAGCCTGAGAAGACCGGACAACTCGCCAACTGCACTGGTTAACCATTACCCGGAATACGATCCGCAAATCGATTAACATCCAGGTTCCCAATTACTGCTGGGTAGACAGATGCAAATGGCGTAAAGAAACTTGTCCATAATTTCACCCTGCCCGGGGATCGAAGTCGGGTCCGCTCGCTTGGGAGGAGTGGATGCTGACCATTACACCACTGGTCGCTATATAGAACAAGGCCTTCATCACAAGGTGGATAAAATAATTATATAATAATTTCCTCCTTGTTTACGTTTCTCCATTGTAAATATCTCTTTGTGAATATATCCATTTAATTAGACTGATCTTACAAACATGATCCTCTTTGACCTTGTTGTCTATGTAAACTTGTTCACAACAGAGATATTACTGAACCGCACTTTGTGTGACACTCGTATAATGTTTCTTGACAAGGTTAGGGTACAAAGACAAGGGAATACATGCATATGTTAGTTAAAGATGTCAAATATTACCTGAGACGGAACCATTACATGCAGCAACGGTGTCAAGTACGGAACACGCCATTATAGGACGTGTTTACATTTCAGTTTACTGTTGTAGAGTTTTAACAATTTCTAGACTTTAAACCAGAGGTAATGACAAAATATCACTAATATGAACTAAAATATTCCTAAGTTACGCCTTCACTAGAAACGATAATAATTGGTTTCCTGTGTTTCTCAGTCTCACTTTCTTCCCAACTAAATTCATTGAAACAAGTGCACAACCTACACACCAAACTAAATCTATTTATCTTGAACTTATAATTGGTGAAACAAAGTTAATCAAGACTTTCACATTGTTTGAATGCTTAAGTTAACATACTAAGTCGCCCTTAAGATTATTGCAGTCATTCACTCCTTCTCGTAGATGGATAATTTGTTTTTCCTATGAACAAGTACCTGTTATTCCCTCGATATGATCTTTAATAAACTTCAATATACCTTAACGACTCATCCCGGTGGTCTGTGTCTCCCCTTACCTATCGCTGTGCTGTGGTCAAGTCTCTGTTAGTCAGTCTTTCGAGTGGTACACATTCTTGGCCAGTCTACTGAATGGTACACGCTTCATCCTTGACCACTGAAGGGTCAAGACGCACCTGGAGCTCCTCTGGGAGTAGACAGGTCAACTGTTATGTTGGCCCATACCAACTCCCTCCCCTGAACCCTCCTCCCCACCGGAATATCAACAAGTTCTCGCCAAAAGTTACAATTTCATTTAGGAAAGGAATGGAACCAGTGTTGAACAGAGGTGAATAGTGTCAGTGAGAACAACTCAACAGTAACAGCTGAGTCGTACCCAAGTTAACCTTCACACAGTGAGGTCCCAGGTACCCAGTGATAACTGCCCGTGAGACCCAACAACAACCAGCGATGTGTTAATCCATCTACAATCGGAAGGCCTGGGACCACACCTCAATTATATAACACCATCTGTGAGGGAATTACTACACCACGTCAGGCCCCTCATATCACCATCTGTGAGGGAATTCGTACAACACGTGATGTGCCTAATAACACCAACTGTGAGGGAGTTACTACACCACGTGATGCCCCTCATAACACCATCTGTGAGGGAATTACTACACCACGTCAGGTCCCTCATAACACCATTTGTGAGGAATTACTACACCACGTGAGGTCCCTCATAACACCATCTGTGAGGGAAGTACTACACCACGTGAGGTTCCTCCTAACACCATCTGGGAGGGAGTGACTACGCTACGTGTTTGCTGTTCAACACCTACATTAATCTGTATGTTCACTGTATGTTCCTTTACCTTTCTCTAATGAAGGCTTTTGTTAAACCACCAATGTATGTAATAAGTCATTTATGTCCAATGTATATTTTCAGCTTTCGGGCTGCAGAACTTTTTCAATAAACCTTTAATTATTATTATTATTATTATTTATTATTATTATTGCAGTAAAATATATTGCAGGCTCTATGGCTAACTCAGTAATAAGGAAGGAAAATATATTATATTGATGCTGGAAGAACTCCTTTTATTCTAGATTTTGAGATAATGACGATACAAACACATTACAAGTGCTAAGTCATGTAGGATAGGTACTACTGTCACAGTACCGGCTAACCTGGCTAAAAGGATGATAGTTGAGTTAGTTACATAACACAAATATTGAGGTGAAGTTACGAGACACCAGTGACACATGTATGCCATCACCATTGGATCCAGGGGGTTCAATTTAGTTAAGGGGAAGGGGAGAGGGAGAAGTAGGAGGAGGAGGAGGAGAGGGTAGGGGGAGGAAGAGGAGAGGAGGGACGAGGGATGGGAAGGAGAGGGAAGGGGGGATGGTGAGGGGAGGGGGAGGGTGAAGACTGGTCAACATTTGATATACAGGTAATGCTGTTTTTTTTTCTCTCTCTCTTTCTTCTTGTTATGTTAATGAAGCCGCCTAGCAACAACTTCATTAACGTTGAATCCAGCGCCAACTATTGATTTTAGAGAGTTAATTTCAGGAGAACCGAGGTCATCATTTTCACCAAGTCATTTTGCATAATTGGATGAATTAGCTAGAAAGAGTCAAAATGACCAATTTTCTTGAAAAGTTTATAGAATGAAAGCGACACATTTAGATAGAAAGATCCCTCACAAACTCTGAATTCACATAACATACTTGAACTGTACAGCGGGATGACAAGTGGGGGCGGAGGTTGTAGGATTGAGAAGGGGTTATTTCTGAAGCTACTCAAAGGCTTCTAACGATGTGGCAATTTGGCATTGTGCCTGACGAATATACCAGGAGAGATGGGCAACAAGGATCAAAATAAATCCTTTAAAAAGACGTTTATATTAAGATTTACAATTTCAAGAATATACAAACAGAGGAGATTTCCCTGAACTCCCTAAATCTTAAAGAACCCAGACTTATGAAAACAATCTATTTGTTCTCTTCCTCATATGATTCCAACCAAAAGAGGCTTAACACGTTCTTCTCCAGAATTTCCTGCTGAGAGAAACTTTGTTCTACATAACTGGCTATTTCCTTGAATTGTCATCACTCATATTTATTTATCTACCCTATCCCCCCCACACCTTTAATATTTCTTTTCCATTTACCATTTCTAACCAAGAGAAGCGAGTCATAGAGCGGCATAAAGATTGTTGTTCTATTCTTTTTGTCTCCATACATACTCAACACGTCTCCAAACATACATACTCAACCACGTCTCCAAACATACACACTCAACCACGTCTCCATACATACATACTCAACCACGTCTCCATACATACATACTCAACCACGTCTCCAAACATACATACTCAACCACGTCTCCAAACATACATACTCAACCACGTCTCCAAACATACATACTCAACCACGTCTCCATACATACATACTCAACCACGTCTCCATACATACATACTCAACCACGTCTCCAAACATACATACTCAACCACGTCTCAATACATCAATTACGTCTCAATACATATATTAGTTGCCCCTCGTGTAACGAGGATGGCCGGCCCAAGGGCCACCTAGGCGTGAATTTGTTTAACGTGTAGAAGCTGTCGCCAACACAACAACCACACCCTGAGTTAACGAATTACATGACCCAGTGTCAAGGAATAGTCCGAAAAAATCGGGCAACTCGCCAACTGCACTGGCTAACCACTACCACAGAACTCGAAACGCAGATCGATTAACATCCAAGTTCTCAATTACTGCTGGGTAGACAGAGGCAAATGGCGCAAAGAAACTTGCCCAGGCACCAAACCCGGGACCACTCGCATGCGAGGGAAGCATGCTGAGTATTTCACCACAGGTCTCCGTACATACTCAACCACGTCTCCATACATATTCAACCACGTCTCCATACATACTCAACAATGCCTTCCACACATAGTCAACCACGAAGCCAACTCCAACTTTACTCTTGTCCCTCGCCCTCTCCATTTACAAGCGGACCTATTCATGATAATGCTTCCTTCTCCATTGTATTATTTTACTCAATAAAAGTTACTTATCACCTCCCCTCACATTATCTCTTGAAAACATTCTCTCCACACCGCACGAATCCCTTCCTCTCCGTCACCCTTATATAAGGGACATAATTCAACTTTCTTTATTCTGTAATATCCTGTAATTTTGTTCTTCTAAACTGTGAGTGTATTGTGTAAATTCACATGCATGGACGTGTGTGTGTGTGTGTGTGTGTGTAATAATAATAATAAATGTGTGTGTGTGTGTGTGTGTGTGTAAAAAAAATCAATTGCTATTATGTCTATATGGTTAAATTCGTATGCTAGTTTACTGACAAATGGACCTTCGCATTATTTATCTATTTATGCTTATGCTTAGATTCTCAGTATATTGGAAGCATCGGTAAGACATAAATGTATCACCACACTGAGAATAAACTTGTTATTACCAAAGACACCTATTAGCCTATTACCTAATTAAGTACACACTATCACGACAATGAAGCAGATAGCCATAGTATATTATCTTCTACACTGAGACCTGTATATTTCTGCCATCTTTAGTTAATATCAGATCTAAAATATAAAGACAATTTATCCTTACAGGTTCTTATTATCGTGTTAATTTCCCAGAATCAGAATCCAATATATAATTGTTTTATTTTTTTAATTATAATGTCGTGTTATTTTTTATTCAGTTAATCAACTTAACGATGTTTCTAATCTTTTACCGTAATAAAATAAATCATGTAAAATGGATTTAATAATTGATGAAAGCTTTAGAGTGATGCGTGCTTATTGGTGTAAAATAGTGCAAATATTAATACTCCGGATTAACACTGAATTAAATCAGAATAAAAACTATATCGCGCACCTCATTATTTATTATTTATGAAGTAATTAGGTCTGGCGCAAGTTATAGGGGCAGTGGAGGTGAGCACTCAATTATTACAGATAAACTACTGAAAAACTTAATAAACTGATAAATAAACACGTCAATTTATTTATCAATAAAGTAAATAGTCAATATAAGGAACGGTTGTAGGTTGTAGGGACTCACAGAATTAGGTAATGCAGAGTTTCATATCGCTGGACACTTATTTTCCGAGTCATATTCCAACACTGAGGCGTCTGACTCACCGAACTCATAACTAGCGGGTAAAATGTGTCAAAACTATTGATCAATAGTAGTGCTAATCATAATACAAATCGACTAGCATTTCTAGATTCTGATTAGCAATTGCATACCCCTTAAATGACTTATTTTGGGTTAACATGGTTGTTGTTTGTCAAGAATGAATATCATATTGTCTGTATCTGATAACATCTTCTATTAAAATGTGACTGTGATGTAAATGTATAATAAAAAAAAAATCTACACCTTTACGATGTTAGGCAGTGTGGCACACCGGACCAAGAATTTTGACAAACGTACGAATTTTATATGTATTCCACTTAATGTTTCTGTATTAACTATAAGTGATATTCAGAATATATCGTATTGGTGACAATACATCACACATCAGAAGTATCAACTTTACCAAATAAACATGGCCTCAACCAGTGGTCGTTGTGAAGGCAGTCAGTCCCAGGGGTGCAATTTTAGTTTTTGTTGACTCTACAGTCACCCGCACAAGTCCTGTCTCCTCTCCTCCTGAACCACGAACCACGAGATTCAGATTCGTGAATTCGAAGCGTCTATGGACAGAATAATGCAACATGACCAATGTTGATTCCGTATACGAAGCAAAAATCTCTTGTGTCACTAGTGGGGCCTGAGAACACCTTGGGTCACCGAGGTTAGAGAAAAATTCTTACAGTCATGTGTGGTTCATCATACTTGAGACCAGACCCATTTACTGTGATGTGAAGAAAATATTTCAATGTTGTGTCAGATGGTTGATTTATGTGTTCAGTTTACTCGAGACCAGTGGCAGAAAACTACAATCATCAATTCCGTTTCACACTGGACAGAGAAGTATTAAAAAACTGGGGTAAGGATTTCCGATAGTTATCCAGAACCGTAGACAATGAATGCATCTTTTGGCTTCAAATATGACAACAACTGGAGCCTACAAAACACCTTGAGTTTGGTGAACTCTTCAGGAGACTCTTAATTGTAACATCAGCTCTAAGAAGATTAACAAAATGGCTAGCAAAGATTAAGATGTCTTTATGTTTAATCCTCCTAGATCAATGGTATTTTTTTATCAAAAAGTGTCGAGTGTGAGTGTGCAGGATCCACAATCGGGTTTTCTGTTCTTCTCACCAGCCCCCAATGTCCGACAGGGAACCAGCAAGTCTGATCCCCTATAATGCTATTGCCTCAATGCCTTCAGAGGTAATGATTACATTTTCAATCGAAAATTCAGTAAAACTGTTAGTGTCCTGCCTCAGTCGGGTAGAAAAAAATCTGTTGTAAATGTGGCCTGAACAATACCCCCCCCCCCTCCCCCCCAAAAAAGTTGCAACACAAAACAGACTGGTGAAGTTTGCGGTGAAAATTGTTATTCACTGACATATTCTCCATGTCAACAACAATCCCACCAAACTACTCCCAGTAGTACATTGTTTGCGTTGCACCAATATACTGAGGCTAAATCCAGCAATTGCTGCAATTTCGTTGGGCTCCCAGTATACTGTACAGGTGGTGCAAAAGCAACAGTGTCTTAATCACTGAATGGAAAGGCGAGGTCTTGAAAACTTCCTTCATGATCAGCTCAAACATGTGGTTTAAGCAGTGAACATCCACAAACCAGTTTATCTCCCATTTAGCTGTGTTGCCACGCCTGCTAGACAACATTGTGTTGCCACGCCTACTAGACAACATTGTGTTGCCACGCCTGCTAGACAACATTGTGTTGCCACGCCTACTAGACAACAAAGAGAAGCAGTGCCCAGACCCAAGATTTTTTTAATCTGACTCTGTTGATTGGCAAAAAAAGATCGTCCCATTAACATGGGTGAGTATCGATGGATCGTAGGTCTTCTGCAAAATAATGTTTAAATAATTAGAAAACATACATAGATGGCGAAAATATTGATTTGCAGTCAGTTCACAGTCGGTATATTCTTGGACCTCTCTAAAGCCTTCAATTCACTTTCGGTATATTCTTGGACCTCTCTAAAGCCTTCAATTCACTGTCGGTATATTCTTGAACCTCTCTAAAGCCTTCGATACTGTCGACCATACCATCCTCCTTTCAAAGCTTAAACATTACGGCGTTAGGGGCCTGTCCCACAATTGGTTTACCTCATATCTGTCCAGCAGGATGCAGTATGTCTGTTATAATAACCACCAATCTGACTCCTCGCTAATCTTGTATGGAGTCCCCCAAGGTTCAATTCTCGGTCCAGTGCTGTTTTTGTTGTACATAAACGACATAGTCCACGCCAGCTCACTCATAAAATACAACTTATTTGCAGACGATAGTAATCTCTATGCCAGCAACTCAGACCTCCATTCCTTGATGAGAACTATAAACACTGAATTAACTAAAGTCGGGACCTGGGTAATACGTAATAAACTGACCTTAAACCTTGAGAAAACCCACTACACGATCTTTCACAGAAGAAAAAACTTACCCCTCGACTTGGACCCCCTGTACCTTGGTAATATAGTCCTCAAACGCGAACAAATACTAAATTCCTCTGAGTTATTGTTGATAAGAAACTTAACTGGAGAAACTACATACAAACCATTCACAGTAAAATCTATAAACAGTGCGGTATCATGTATCACACTCGACAGTCACTCACTCTCTCAGCAAAGAAAGAATTCTATCATGATCTTGTTTACCAACACCTGATACACTGTCACACACTATGGGGGCCTCTGGCTCTTCAAAAACACAATCTCTGGTTACTGCACAAAAGAGAGTTGTACGGACAATGACCTACTTGAAAAAAACAGATCACACAAACGAAAAATTTGCTATATTGAAATTTTTTAAATTCGAGGATATTAACACTTACTGATGAGCCCTCTTTGTTTACAAATCTATCAATCACTTGCTTGACAATAATTACTTCCAGTTCCGGAATAATCAGAGATACAACTTAAGGCACCCAGAGCTACTAAGACCACCCCCCATGCGCTCCTCTCAGCCCCAGACCTCCATAAAATATCACGGTGTGAAGGTGTGGAACAACTTACCCCCACACATCTCTAAAAATATATCTATTGTCGAAGAATTAATATTTCTTCTAACACCTACTATATTTACAGTACCTGCTTTTGTTGTACCATCAAAACCGTTTTATCGGAAATTATCATGTAAATAAATAAGTAATTACCATTGCAATAAACATAATTGCCAACTAGACATAATCCTGAAAGCTCTGTCCTCTTGTTCAACCTTACTACTGTACAACCCAGGTTGTACTGCTCCCCCATTATACCTATGTTCTTAAATTCCACACTAATTTATATGTATATGTGTATGTCTATTTATGTGTATATATATATATATATATATATATATATATATATATATATATATATATATATATATATATATATATATATATATATATATATATATATATATATATATGTATATATGTATGTGTATATATATGTATAAATAAATAAATAAACAAAATAATAATAAAAAAATTTAAAAAATAAAATAAAAAATAATAAATAATAAATAATAAAATAACTAAATATTGAAGTGATAACTGCGGTAACATTATGAGATGTTCTTATTGCTGCCATGCTATTGTACTATTCCAGATGATACTAAATGATACATAATACTTCCTTGAGATAAATGTATAGTATACATGTATATCAGGTGCCTCAAAGAGAGCTCAGGTTCCCAACTGGCTCAGCCATGTTAATATTGTTATTATTATCCACTCTGTATCTGTGTTTTTCTGGCTAAATAAACTGTTTCAATTCAATTCAATTGTTTCAATTCAATTCAATAATGGCTAATCATTTTCTGTTCCGCTTGGGAGTAGGTATATTTTGATTTGCATTTTGAGATGAGAACCCGGTTATTTCACCCCCTGTTCTTGTCACTGTTAGAAACTCGGGTGTCTAACCCGCTGGATCCATGCGTGCAACCTCCTGTCACTACTAGTCTGGATATTTTTTCTTCCGATTGGCAGTGAAACAATACACAATGGAATATTCAATACCACCATAATAATTATGATAAGTTGTGCAATACCATACATTGTTGACACAGTGTATTTGTGTTTTGTGGCGTTTTAATGTTTGTTTGTGTGTGTGTGTACGCGGCCCAGCGTGAACTTCGCAATCTAAAGACCGACTGGTTTTAAAATAAAGCATGTGAAACGCAAAAACTTGTAGATCAACACAATATGCGCGAATTTTTCAATTCCACTAAAACATTTTATGGGCCAATCACTCATGGTATAGCACCCCTCTGCTCTTCCGACGGTAACTCACTAATTAAAGACGAAGAAGGCATCTGTCAGCACTGGAAAGAGAACTACTATTCGCTGCTCAACCGAAACACCGATGTGGATGTCCTGACTATTCAGCAGGTCCCTCAGCATCCAGAACTGACCCATCTCAGCTATCCTCCATCCCTGGATGAGGTAGCTACTGCCATCAAACAGATGAACAATAGCAAAGCCTGATGGAATTCCAGCCGAGGTGCATAAAGCCGGAGGACCTCTGCTTACTAGCCGTCTCCAATCTCTCCTGTAGCATATATGGGAAAAGGAGGATATCCCCCAAGATCTTAATGACGCCTCCATCATCAGTATCTACAAGAACAAGGGAGACCGGCCAGACTGTAGCAACTACCGCGGGATCTCCCTACTGTCCGTAACTGGCAAGATTATAGCCTGAGTCCTCCTAAACAGACTGCTACCTGAGGTGGAAAACCTCCTCCCAGAATCTCAATGTGGACGTAGACCATCACGTGGCACCAGTGTTGGAGCAATAACACCTTTTTAAATCAATTACAATTACAAAAACAAATACTTGGCTGAATGTTTTATTACAATTACAATTACATCTCAAATGTTCAATTACATTTCAACTAAAATTCGAAAATAAAAAGTTAAATTATAATTACAATTACAATTACAAGTTTCTACATGATTGCTCACCCTTTGAAAAGAAAACCCCCATGCTGTCTCGCTATACGGGCTAAATCCGTATTGATGAATATGTTTCACTTAAAAACTATTGTGAACAAAAGCAGACATACTGTAGGCTATCAAGATTCCAGTGCAGTCCATGTATACTATTTACATGGCTGGGAGTTTTCAAATAATTCACCATTACACTTTATCATTAACAATGACCGGAAAGAAGCGACACCAAGTTGAGTCCTGTTGGCTGGGAAATAATTTCCAGCAATGTTGAAAACTCGCTAGGATGGAGCAGATGTTTCTGTACACCAGCTCCCTTGACAGGTTCTTCAGTGGGTGCAAAGTTGGGGGGACACTTCTTTCCAGTAGAGCATTGGATTACTTGAAAATCGGACAGTTCCTTCTTCCACATATTGTTTCAGGAACAGACTCACTTTTTTCCCTCTGATGCTCGTTGATTTTGTGGTCTAGTTGAAGATGGAAGTATTAAGGAGAAAAGTCTGGGTCTTTTTGATTCAGGTAATCCTTCTGCTAGATCATCTTTGCCATTTTCTTCCTCTGTTGACCCCTCCTGAACTGCCTCCGATTCTTCCAACATTTCCTTGATATCAATCAGTACCCGGTCCTTCTGCTCCTGTGGTGACAGCTAGTCCAGTTTGAACCTAGGATCCAGAAAAGCAGCTGCTCGAACTTCCTCCATTTCTATGTATGGGTCCAACTTTTTCTTCGCCGAGTCCAGTAGGACTCTAGCCAAAGGTTCACAGTACTGCAATCGGCTGTTGCTGGAAGACCCAGATCTTAGTAGATCTGAATGTTTAAGTCCTCGAATCACTGGTCCAATGGCAGATATGGTTACCTTCTTCTGCCCCTCCACAACTTCCATGGCCTCTTGAAAAGGTTCGAGGACATTGACAAGCTCCTTCAAGGCGCAAATCTCCATTGGTGCCATTTTTTCCTTCTTCTCGTGCACATACCATCAACACAATATTGTCTGATGCGCATACTTCAACTCTGATTACCCTTTGTGATCCCTGTCCAGGACGTGTACAGTAGTGTAAGTTGGCAGGCCGCTCGCTTGCTTACTCAGTCTCACGGATCACAGTGCATTTGAACATTCACTTTCAACTGGACTATATAAATATATTCCATGCTTAGACATGTTACATAAAAAAGTACAATCTTATATAGAAAGAAATAGTTTTGATTGGGATTTCAAACTGGGCTAGAAAGGAGGTTGGAGAGACTGTTGATACCAAACCGACAAAATGACCTACTCACTTAACTCCCTAGATTTTTCGCTTGATATTGCCATGAACGTAACTTCCATTGAGTATATACAAGGTGCTACCAATCAGCGCTTACGGTACCGATTGAGGATTGCAAACATGAGGTAAAATAACCCAAACTTTCGAAGTAACTCGGGAATGAAATGCAAAAGCGCCTGACTGCCTCCATCTTTAACACTCCCAAACGATTACAGCGACGTCACGCGTGGGTTACAGTCAGTGGAATGACCATGGTCATGATGGTGGTTGATATGAAAATTTTATCGGGGGACTGAATTCACAATTACAATTAAATTACAATTACAAGATTAACATTTAAATTATAATTATAATTATAATTAACTGATAACTTTTCAATTACAATTACAGTTCCTATTTTCTCGTAATTAATTACATTTCAATTAAATTACAATTACTCCAACCCTGCCTGGCACCACTGACATGATCTTTGCTGCCCGCCAGATACAGGAAAAGTTCAGAGAACAGCGTCGTGACCTGTACATGGCCTTCATCGACCTAACCTAGGCCTTCGACTCGATCAACAGGGAAGCCATCTCGCGGACCCTCAGCCGGTTTGGCTGCCCACCAAAATTCATCGCCATTGTGAGGCAACTCCACGACGGCATCAACGGCATTGTCCTGCACAATGACACCTAGCCTGAGTTCTTCCTGGCGCCAACTCTCTTTTCCATTTTCTTGGCTGCCTTCCTTACTCGTGCTAGTGCCAATTTAGCCGGTGGGGTGAACATAGAGTACCGGATAAAGGATCTTTCCAAAATAAGACGACTCCAGGCAGGAACAAAGGTGTCGGCAGCTTCCACTACTGAACTTCAGTATGCAGACGACCTCACCCTTGTCGCTCACACTTAACGCGACCGACAGGAAACCATGAACACCTATGCAGATGCGTATGCACATTTCAGCCTTGAGGTGAATGTTGCGTAAGACTCAGATTCTCTTTCAGCCTGCCCCTAGTTCAGCTACACCTCCACCATCCATCCAGCTTAATGGTACTACCCTCTCTAATGTTATCCACTTTAGTATCTCGGCTCCCACCGCGGAAATCGTTGAAGTGATTCAACATCGGATCAGAAGTGCATTTCAAACCTTTAGCAGACTCCGTACCCGTGTCTACAGATGTAGGGAGCTGAAATTATCTACAAAGTTGCACGTATATCGAGCAGTGGTCCTCGCCACCCTGCTATATGGCAGCGAGACATGGGTTACATACAGGAGGCACCTTAAGGCACTTGAAAACTTTCACCAACGTAGTCTATGTTCCATCCACCGAGCTCGCTAGGAAGACAAGAGAACAAATGCCAGTATTCTCGGTGACACCAACTGTAGGAGCATCGAGGCTACCATTATCCATAAACAACTACGTTGGACTGGCCATGTTACCCGCATGGACGACAGTAGACTTCCAAATCAGCTACTTTACAGTCATCTAACGAATAATAAACGTAATGCTGGCGGGCAACTGAATAGTTATAAGGATAGTGTTAAGACAAACCTAAAAAAGTGCCAAATCGACCCCCTCACCTGGGAGACGATCACTCCACACCGTAACGCTTGGAGGATCACCACACGAGAAGGTGCCAATACTTTCGAACTAGCCCGACTGCAAACCGAGGCAGACAAGCGCCAGCGCCGGAAAGACTGCCACCTCCCCACCCGCACTAGATGTAGCTCCCGCACTAGATGTAGCCCCCCCCCCCCACATGTGCAACATCTGTAAACGACTATATCGGTCCCGTATTGGCCTCTTTAGTCACCTTAAAACTCACCAACGTAGGTGACATCCTGTATGACTCATAATTATCATTGTATCATAGCTGGATGATCGTCATACTCGATTCTGAGTGACAGCAAAGTAGTAGTAGTGTGTGTGTGTGTGTGTGTGTGTGTATTTGGTTGATTGTTTGGGTATATGTTGTGTGGCGTGTTAGGGTTAGTTTGTGTGTGTTTTGCGTTTCGTTTAAATGTTGTATTTACAGACAATTGTAAATATTTGTACACAATTACTAATAAACATAGTGGGTTTTATTTGCCCGCTGGAGGACCCGTCACTTATATTTCTCTACCAGTGTATTGTGAAAAGTTTATATATGCATAGAAATCCAAATCCCATTAAACTCGTCCCGTCACTACACAGGACACGAAAACATGTCGTGTGTTATTTTGCCGTCGTCAGATTACCCGCTCCTAGAACATTTTCTCTCCCCAATTCGAATTGCAGTAATTGAGCTCTGGAATATGTTTTTTCGGCCACAATTTTTTTCGGGTGGGGAGGACTCTAGTCATTAAAGGTTATAATCCCGTATATTTCTTCCCTGTCAGCCGCCTTATTGCCTCACCCACCTTTATAAAGCAGTTGACCTCCTAACTTGCTCGGTTTTGGAGGCCACAAAAATTCTTTTCCATAGATTTTTCTCCAAACCCGTAATTTGGCCACCATGTTGGGCTATTTTCTTATATTATTGGAGCGTTTATTGCATTTTTTCTCAACGATTTCACGGTAATCATTACACGAATAGATATCATTTTTGTTGCAAACTTCGTTGGTATTATTCTTGACCGTCACCGTCATCATTGATATTTTACTTTGTCATTATTTTTTGTATCTTTCCGTTGTTGTAAAATATGAACGTATCTATGCCAGCTGACTAATGTGGGGTAGGAAGGATACTTGTGTGTGCGTGTGTGTGTGTGTGTGTGTGTGTGTGTGTCCCGGAATTGTAATTTTCGTACTTTTATACATTTTAATAAGCAACTTTATAGGGCACTCACTGTATAAGGGGTTTCCATCTCCCGTGACACAAGGCTTCCTATATCAACCATAAATATCATTTTCTTATCATATTAACCATCGTCACCATCGTCACAATCCTCGTCACGCTACAAACTTCACTATCATTGCTTTCAGCCTGAAGATGTTACCATTACCATTTGGACCACCATTTTCTTTCATCAACATCATCCTCAACTATTACCCCTATCATAATCACCATAACAAAGTCTTCAGCGCCACCATAGAACCAGCGACACCATCACTCTAAATCTTAACCATCACAGTTATTCACCATTAACAACATCACCACCGCGTGTCAGTACCAAAGTCAGCATCACCATCACACTGTCGTCATTTACCTCAGTATTAATATTAATTAACAGTCATCATCACTCACCATCAAGGAAGTTGAAATCATTCACCATCAAGGGCGTCACCATTACTCACCACCAAGGACTTTACCATCACTCACCATCACGGCCGTCACCATCACTCACCATCACGACCGTCACCATCACTCACCATCACGGCCTTCCTCAAGTTCATTAGTAAAGCCATTAGTTCTTCAATGCCCTTCAGCCGGAAGTCTCACCCTCACAACTATGTTATTGTTGTCATTGTGTCTGGCTTTCCGCTGATGGCTGTCTGGAGCGGAGAGTAGGATCCACACACACACACATACACACACACACACACACACAATCAACCTAGGTGATCCATACAATGTGTCCTCTGCCCCTGACTCTCCACTCCATCTCCAGACGATTCACCTCCCACCCCTCCCTCCAACTACTGCTACTTCTACCACACATCAACTTTCTGACCTGCCAAACTTGCTACCAAATATATATATCATGCCTTCCTACACACACTGTTACACACAATACTTTGGTGTACAGTGCCTAATTATATACACACACACTGCCCTGTTACACACACTGCCTTGCTACACACACTGCCCTGCTACCCACACTGCCCTGCTACACACACTGCCCTGCTACACACACTGCCTTGCTACACACACTGCCTTGCTACACACTGCCCTGCTACACACACTGCTCTACACATACTGCCTTGCCACACACATTGCCCTACACACACACAGCCCCACACACTGCCTTGCTACACACACTGCCCCACACACAGTGCCCAAGCACACACTGCCTTGCTACACACACTGCCCTGCTACCCACACTGCCCTGCTACACACACTGCCCTGCTACACACACTGCCTTGCCACACACACTGCCTTGTTACACACACTGCCCTGCACACACTGCCTGTTACACATACTGCTCTTGCTACACACACTGCCCTGCTACCCACACTGCCCTGCTACACACACTGCCCTGCTACACACACTGCCTTGCTACACACACTGCCTGCTACACACACTGCCCCACACACACACAGCCCTGCCACACACACTGCCTTACACACACACTGCCCTGCTACACACAGTGCCCTGCTACACACATTGCCCTGCTATACACACACTGCCTTGCTACACACACTGCCCTGCTACACAAATTGCCATGCTACACACACTGCCTTGCTACACACACTGCCTTGCTACACAAATTGCCTTGCTACACACACTGCCCTGCTACACAAATTGCCCTGCTACACACACTGCCTTGCTACACACACTGCCCTGCTACACACACTGCCCTGCTACACGCACAGCCCTGCTATACACACGGCCCTGCTACACACACTGACTTGCTACACATACATAAAAACATAAGAACATAAGAATAGAGGAAACTGCAGCGGGCCTATTGGCCCATACTGGGCAGTCCCATTTACACCCAACCCCTATTGCTCATATATCCATCCAACCTATTTTTGAAGCTATCCAGCGTATTCGAGTTAATGATGATATTTGGTAAATTGTTCCAATCGTCCACTACTCTATTTCCAACCCAATGTTTACCTATTTCGCGCCTAAATCTAAATTTGTCTAATTTGAAACCATTGTTACAAGTTCGCTACTGGTTGGATAGTTTGAGTACCTTTGCAATGTCCCCTTTGTTGAGCCCTGACTTCCATTTATATACCTCTATAATATCGCCCCTCACTCTACGTCTCTCGAGGGAGTGCAAATTAAGATGCTTTAGCCTGTCTCTGTACTCAAGGTTCCTAATGCCCAGGATTAGTCTTGTCATTCTCCTCTGAATTCCTTCCAAGGATTCTATATCCATTCTGTAATACGGTGACCAGAATTGAACTGAGTAATCCAAGTGAGGTTTCACATGCGCAAGATATAGTTTTAAAATGGCCTAGCTAGTCTTGTAACTAACACTCCTTTGTATGAACCTAAGTACTTTATTCGCCTTGTTTCGAGCAAATACACATTGTTTTCTTGGCTTAAGATTCCTACTTATCATTACTCCTAAATCTTCCTCGCAGTCGGATTTCTCAATAACCTCGTTGTTCATCTGGTATCTGGTTTCCTTGTTTACATCTCCTATAATGAGTACTTTACATTTGTCCACATTGAATTGCATCTGCCATATACATTTGTCCACATTGAATTGCATCTGCCATATACATTTGTCCACATTGAATTGCATCTGCCATTTTTCAGACCATTCGAAATCTTAGTTTAGATCTTCCTGTAGTTTTGTGGAGTCCTCGTCAGATTTAATTACACCCCCTATTTTAGTGTCATCAACAAATTTACTTCTGTTGCTGTCTATGCCGATATCTATGTCGTTTATGTATATAATAAATAATAATGGTCCGAATACTGACCCTTGGGGAACTCCACTAGTGACGTTCCTCCAATGGGATTTAGTGCCGTTAATGCTCACTCGCTGTTTCCTGTCCTGTAGCCACGCCCTAATCCATTTTAGAATATCTCCTTTAATGCCATGAGCCTCCACTTTTCTTATTAGCCTTTCGTGGGGGACACTGTCGAAGGCTTTGCTAAAGTCGAGATATACCACATCATAATTGTGCCCCTCGTACACTGATTCGAAAACAGATGAAAAGAATATTAATAGATTAGTTAGACATGAACTCCCGCTAGTGAAGCCATGTTGGGAATCATGAGTGTAGGACAAAAGCCCCCTAGGACAAAATCCCTTAGGACAAAAGCCCTTAGGACAAAAGCCCCCTAGGACAAAAGCCCTTAGGACCAAACCCCCTAGGACAAAAGCCCTTAGGACAAAACCCCCTAGGACAAAACAAAGCCCCATAGGACAAAAACACCCTAGGACAAAAGCCCTTAGGACAAAACCCCCTAGGACAATAGCCCCCTAGGACAAAAACACCCTAGGACAAAAGCCCTTAGGACAAAAGCCCCCTAGGACAAAAGCCCTTAGGACCAAACCCCCTAGGACAAAAGCCCTTAGGACAAAACCCCCTAGGACAAAAGCCCTTAGGACAAAACCCCCTAGGACAAAAACACCCGAGGACAAAACTCCCCCAGGAGAAAAAAATAAAATAAAATAATTATTTTAATTTTTTTACAGTTTATAAACACTTCTCTAACCTAACCTAACCTAACCTAACCTAGCCTAACCTAACCTAGCCTAACCTAACTTAACCTCACCTAACTTAACTTAACCTAACCCAACCTTCGGGAATTCTGTTATAGTTATAAAGAAGTATAAAAGGAATGTTTATTAAATCTGCAATGACGTATGTTTTGTCTACTGGGATAATTATTCCCCTGACATTCAGTGACCTCACTGGGCCCTAGGGACACTTCAGTAAATACAGAATGAACATGAAGTTAAAATATGCCGTCCTTTTTCTATTCTATTTATTGAATAATGTTCTATATCAAAATTGAAAGAGTTATAATATTCTAATTATTTAAATTGTAATAATTTCATATTTAAATCTATATATTTTTTTATATTTCTAATGACCCCCTCTTTAACATAAAAACAGGGGGCTTTTGTCCGGTTTCCCTGGGAATCATTGATCAACTTGTGCTTCTCCAGGTGATTTCGAATAGAGTTTGAAATGATTGCTTCCAGTAATTTGCCTACAATTGATGTTAGACTGATTGGACGGTAGTTAGAGGATAGTGATCTATCTCCCTTCTTGAAAATCGGTATTACATTCGCTATCCTCCGGGATTCTGGTACTACGCCCGTTTTTAGGGACATATTAAACAACTTTGCTAAGGGCATACTAAGCTCTTCCTTACATTCCTTTAATACTCTGGCAAATATCTCTTCGGTACCTGGTGACTTATTAGGCTTTACTTTGTCTATTTGCTTACTAACATCGTTACTAGTCACTACTATCTCGCTTAATTTATTTTCTTCACTGTCTCTTTATAGAGTCGGAGCTTTGGGTATCATGTTTAAATTTTCGGTGGTGAAAACTGTTGAAAAATATTTATTCAGATTATTGCTCATTTCTCCGTCGTTATCAGTTAGCTCGCCGGTATCTGACTGTATAGGTCCAATCTTTTCTCATGTTTTAGTTTGATACATTTGATAAAATCCCTTGGGGTTTGACTTTGCCTCCGTTGCTATCTTCAGTTCATTATTCCTATTTGCTTTTCTTATCTCGGCCTTAACTCTACCGGCCAATATCTTATAATAATCTCGGAGATAAACTTCACCACAATTTATTCTCCTACCTACAGTATAGCCATCCTTTGTCCAATAATATTCATTAAATAATTATTTATCCACTTAGGGTCATTGTTGTTTGATCTGGGTTTTCTCTATGGTGTGTTCTGCCTTTGTTCATTAAATAACTCATTATTTAAATTGTTGTGGAACTCGGCAACCTCAGATCTCATTATCAGGTCTTCCCCAACCTCAACCTTCAGGTCTCTAGGGAAGGTGAGGTCGCCCTCTGTGGGTACATTGTGTGAGGTCACCTCATGTCAGGTCATGTAATTCACCCCCAAGCGTGATACCCCTACTCTCAGCTGCCTCTTCAAACTATCAAAATCTGCCCTCTGAAATTTGGGACTTTAGTGGAATTTTCCTTGCATCTGCTCTGAAACTCTAACTAGAATCTAATTTCTTTGTGATTGCTGTTAGCAAGTTCATGCCCTACCTCGACATTACTAATGAGGTTTTCCCTGTTTGACAGAACTAAATCGAGTATACTATTACCCCGGGTGGGTTTGGTTATATGTTGGCTTAGGAAACAGTCCTGGATTGTTTCAAGAAAATCCTCTGATTCTGAGATGCCCGTAAGGTCAATCCAATCGATTTGGCTAAAGTTAAAGTCGCCTACTATACAGACTTCCTATGAATGGAAGCCCTGCGCATTTCATACCAAATAAGTCACTCATTAACTCTATCAAGATTAGCAGGTCTATATATTACTCCTGTGAATAATTTTTCCCTACCATCGATTAATTCTATCCAAATTGATTCTGTATTTCGTGCTGTTTTTATTTCCTTATTTATTTCACACTTCAGATTATCCCTGACATAGATTGCTACTACTCCTTCTTTCCTAATCTGTCTAACGGTATGGAATAATTTATAACCTGCAATTTGGTATTCGACAGGTAACTCACGTGAGTCTAGGTTTATCCATGTTTCGGTGAATGTTATTATATCGATTTTTTCGGTACATACCAACGCCTTAATTTCATCCATTTTGTTTCTCATACTTCTACTGTTAGCATAGTAGACATTTAAGTTAGTCGTGTTCTGAGTCCTCTCTTTTTTGCGTTTAGGTTTTAACTCCCTGTCAAAATTTGTTTTGTCATAATTCCTAGCACTATATCCCTGTAACCTTTAACTTTGTTTACCCGCTCCCACTGCAGTCTCCTCCACCTCTGTGCTCATAAGTTCTCCTATCAGTTTAAAGACTTTGACATCTTTTAAACTGCCAGCCAGGGTTGCCACCCCATCCCTAGACAGATGCACCCCATCCCTATCATAAAGGTCCCTTCTGCCGTAGAAGTTGCCCAAGTTGTCAATGAATGGGACTGATATTGACTTGCAATATCTGTCAAGACAGCCGTTGACACCAACTGCCCTTGACAACCATTCATTGCCAACTCTCCTTCTAGGCAGGACACCACATATGATAGGGATTCCTCCCTTCGACCTTATGCGTTCTATAGCTGTCTTGAACTTACCAAGAAGCTCCTCACTCCTACACCTGCCAATATCATTGCCTCCTGTACTAAGGCACATAATGGGTTTGTTCCTATTACCAGACAAGATATTGTCCATCCTGTCAACTATATCCCCCACCCCAGCTCTTGGCAAGCACACCCTCATCCTGAAATACAAAAGTGACAATTTCAACTCGAAAGAGAGAAACAACTGTTAGAGTGACAATTGTGCTTAACCGCCAGTGTTGACTTGACCCTTGACGTGACACACTCAGCCCGCGGTCCACTCGTCACCACCAACACTAGATGAGAACCCAAGAAACACTCCAAACTACGCCAGGAGAGAAATGAGGATTCCCTATTCCACCCAGGTGAGGAACTATGAATTCCTAACTACATCACATGAGGAACAAGAACCATCTCCAACATCATGTGTGAGCTGGAGGACCTACCAAGACCATGTGGTGAGGTAGCGGTTTAACAGCCAGGCTTGGCGCCGACATCAGGTCACAAGAATGTCTACAAGACCATCTCTATAGTTAATCTACATCTTGACTCTATGTTTCTTATGTTTTTGTATTGAAAGCTTTTGTCAATCAAGTGACTCGCTCCCCGATTCTACCATATGTAACTTATCATCTCTGTTTAATGTATATTTTCAGCCTTCCGGCTGCTATGTTATCTTAAACCATTAATTATTATTATTATTATTATTATTATTATTATTACACACACACACACACACGCACACTCACACACTGTTACCCATCTCAGTCGCTACCTGACCCAGCTTGGAGAAGGACGTGCCCCTAAGTGCTCGTGTTAGTGATCAGAGGAAATCGCCGCCGTGGATCGCTGTGTTGTGGGGGAAGAGGGCCGGTGTGTGAGGAAAGACGTCCCCCCGGGCCACTCTGTTAAGTCAGATGGAGCAGTTGAGGAGTGAGATAGACGCTCTAAAGGGGCAGAACGAAGCCCTCAGGACTGAACTCCTTCAGGTAAGTGTCCTGCCCAGCAGGACACCTGCGAAGGAAGAGCAGGCGTGGAGAGTGGTTGCTTCCAAGGGGACTAGGGTCAGACTCAGGAAAGCTGACTAGGGTGTGGAGTGCAGTAACCCCTACCAGGTGTTGGAGGAAGCTGTAGGGGATGAGAAGAGGTCAGGACGAGGAAGAGAAGAGGCAGGACGATGTGGTGCCAGGAGAGAAAAGGGCAGTTGTTCAGACCCTGCCCACTAGTAAGGTCGTGGTAGTTGGGAACAGCCAGGTGAGGTTTTTAGATAGGACGTTTTGTGCAAGAGATAGGAAACGTAGGATTAGGGCGTGTTTTCCTGAGGCTGGGATAGGGCATGTAGCTAAGAGGATAGATAGGGTTTTGTCAGGGAAGGGTACCAAGCCAGTAGTGTGTCTTAGTGTGGGAGGTAACGACATAGGAAAGGTTAGGAGTGAGGAACTTTTCAAGAGATATAGGGAAGCGCTGAGGAAGGTTAGAGATAGGGGAGGGATCCCGATGGTATGTGGTGTCTTGCCTAGAAGAGGAGTTGGTCGTGAATGGATGTCCAGGGCAATTGCTATAAATTGCCGACTGGAAAAAACATTGTGCAAACAATGGTTGGGCATTCATTGATAACTGGCAACCATTCTATGGCAACGACTACCTGTACAGTCGTGACGGAGAACACTTGTCTTGTGCGGGGGTAAAGACGTTGTCTGCATCCCTGGAGCGTAAAATTGTCACTCCAAAGGGGGGTTTCGCCAGTAGAGAGAGGTTGGGGTAAGTGGGAATAAAAAATCAAGAAGGTCCTGGGTAGTAAAATTGGTTGCTCAGGACAAGGGGTAAAACAGGACCAGGGAAGGGTAGGTTTAAATGTATACTATACAAACAGTAGGAGCATTAGAAATAAAATAGACTTGCTGAGAGAGGTCGTATGTACCGAGAATGTAGACGCCATAGCAATCACCGAAACTTGGATGAATCTGGCGAGCAAAAACTTCCTATCAGAGTACCACATAGAAGGGTACAACCTTTTTCACAAGGACAGGGAAGGTAGGAAGGGGGGAGGGGTCGCACTCTTCGTCAGGGACACATTAAAATGTTGTATTAATAATTCAATAAAGGGTGAAATAGGAACCGAGTCTGTATGGGTAGAAATTACGGAAGGAAGAGAAAACTAATTATGGGAGTGATTTACAGGCCCTCAAGTCTTGGGAAAGAAGCAACTCAGCCCATATGGCAGGAAATGAGTAGGGCAGCAAAATACAACAACCTGTGCATTATGGGGGATTTGAACTTCAGAAATATTGACTGGGACAACATTGTAGGCGATTATGAATCTGAAGACTTCCTAGATGCAGTGCAGGACAATTTTTTGAAACAACTAATTACAGAACCTACTAGAGGTAACAATGTATTAGACCTAGTATTAACAAATAAAGAAAATATTATCAGAAATATCACAGTAGAGGAAGAACTAAGTAACAGTGATCACAGAGAAATCAGGTTCACCCTAAATTGGGAAACGAAAAACTATGACAATGTGCTCAGAGTCCCAAACTTTCAATTGGCGGATTATGGGGGGTTAAAAAGGTACCTAGGTGAGGTCACCTGGGAACAGTCAGGTCAGTCCCCAGTAGGAACTGGTGAGGTCACAGATGACACAACAATTGATCATGACTACAATATATTCACTAGTATACTACGTAAAGCTCAAGAACAAAATATACCATACAGAAAAATTAGGTCAAATAAGAATGAACCAAGGTGGATGACCAGAAAACTTAAACATGACGTAGGAATAAAGAAAGGAATTTATAAGAAATTAAAGGGAGGGGAGGAACAGCTCAGAGATAGGTATAATGAAGTATCTAGGAATGTTAAGAAAAATGTAAAGAAGGCAAAAAGAGGCTACGAAATCAGGATAGCGAGAGAATCCAAGGCGAATCCCAAGGGATTTTTCCCGGTATATAGGACAAAGGTCAAGGACAAAGTTGGGCCTTTAAAGTCAGGGAGAGGGGAAGTGATCAATGACAGTGAGGAAATAAGCAAAGCATTGAACAGCTACTTTTTATCAGTTTCCACAGAAGAAATTCACGAGAGAATTCCAGAGGTGGAACTGATATTTAGGGGAAATGCAAGAGAGAAATTAAAGAATATCACTATCAGAAAAGAGGATGTTCTTAAGAAGATAAATAAATCTATGAAGACAACATCCCCAGGGCCGGATGAAATTTTCCCTCGAGTTTTGAAAGAGTGTAAGGAACAGATTAGTGGACCCTTCGTAAATTTATTTAAAAAATCACTAGACACGGGCGTTGTGCCAGGCTTGTGGAAACAGGCAAATGTAGTACCCATATTCAAAAAGGGAGACAGAGCATCAGCTTCAAATTACCGGCCGATCAGTTTGACATCAGTAGAGGGGAAATTTCTTGAATCAATTATAGCAAATAGCATTCGATCGCATGTAGAGAAAATCAAATTAATCTACGACTCTCAACATGGGTTTACAAAGGGAAAATCTTGTTTAACAAATCTGCTGGCGTTTTTTAGGAAAGTCTTCGAGGCAGTAGATAATGATGATAATTACGATATGATTTACTTAGACCTTAGCAAAGCGTTTGACAGAGTACCACATCAGAGGCTTCTGAGAAAAGTTAAGGCTCATGGTATCGAGGGGAAAGTTTTAAATTAGATAAAATTGTGGCTCACAGATAGAACACAGAGGGTCACCGTAAATGGTGTTAAATCTGAGTGCGGCTGTGTAACCAGTGGGGTCCCCCAGGCGTCAGTACTGGGCCCACTCTTGTTCATAATCTATATAAACGATCTAGATACTGGGATCAGCAGTGACATAAGCAAGTTTGCGGATGACACCAAAATAGGGCTGCAGATTAATTCAGGGGAGGATGCAAATGCACTACAGGAGGATTTAAATAAACTGCAGGAGTGGTCAGAGAAATGGAAAATGAAATTCAACACCAGCAAGTACAGCATACTTAATATTGGTAGAACAAATACTGTCAACATACACAGCCTTAACAACATCAACCTAGAAAGGTTGACTTGTGAAAGAGACTTAGAGGTACTTGTAAGCCCGGACCTACGGCCTAGAAAACAGTGCGTTAATGTTCGAAATAAGGCAAACAGAATATTAGGTTTTATATCTAGGAATGTAAGTAATAAGAGTGCAGAGGTCTTTTTGCAACTATATCTTGCGCTAGTCAGGCCGCACCTCGATTATGCGGTTCAGTTCGTGCCCTTATTTTAGAATGGATATCAATTCACTGGAGTCGGTGTAGCGAAGAATGAAGAAAATGATTCCGGGACTTAGAAACCTTCCATATCAAGATAGGTTAAAGAAACTAAAATTGCATTCCCTAGGAAGACGAAGACTACGGGGAGATATGATAGAAGTATTTAAGTGGGTGAAAGGAATCAATAAAGGCGATATAGATAAAGTTCTTAAAATATCCGAGCAGGATAGGACTCGTAGCAACAGATTTAGGTTGGATAAGTTTTGGTTTAGGAGGGAGATAGGAAGGAACTGGTTCACAAATAGGGTGGTGGACGAGTGGAACAAGCTTAGCAACTTTGTAGTAAGTGCTGAAACGCTGGAGAGTTTTAAAAGGAGGCTAGATAGATTCATGGATAATAGAGAGTGGTAGTAACTCTCGACAGGAGCTGCCATGCACAGGCCAACCGGCCGATTGCAGACTCCTTATTTTCTTATGTTCTTTTGTTCTTAATTGTAGACACTGCCACACACACACTGTTACCCACACTTGTAGTCACTGCCATGCACATTTTTACCCACACTTGTAGACACTGCAACATATACACTGTTACCCACATTGTAGACACTTCCACACATACACTGTTACCCACACTTGTAGTCACTGCCATGCACATTATTACCCACACCTGTAGACACTGCCACACACACAGTTACTCACACCTGTAGACACTGCCACACACACTGTTACCCACACTTGTAGACACTACCACACACACTGTTACCCACACTTGTAGACACTGCCACACATACACTGTTACCCACACTTGTAGACACTACCACACACACTGTTACCCACACTTGTAGACACTGCCACACATACACTGTTACCCACACTTGTAGACACTACCACACACACAGTTACCCACACTTGTTGACACTGCCACACATACACTGCTACCCACATCTGTAGACACTGCCACACATACACTGCTACCCACATCTGTAGACACTGCCACACACACAGTTACCCACACTTGTAGACACTGCCACACATACACTGTTACCTGCACTTGTAGACGCTGCCACACATACACTGTTACCTGCACTTGTAGAGACTGCCACACATACACTGCTACCTGCACTTGTAGACACTGCTACACATACACTGTTACCCACACTTGTACACACAGACACGCCGGTACCCACACACGTTGACACATACACACACACACACACATAAAACACACTTCTAGAAGCAGTTTAATCTTGTTTAGTTTGTAACCAGCATAGCAACCAGAGTATTATACACGATGGATGAATACGTTTGATTATGAATTTTACATTAACCCGCAGGTGGTCAGAGATGTTTTCATAGCAAACATGTTGTAAGCATTTATTTAGCCAGCTCAAACACAGCTGCTTTAGTCACGTACACGGTCTGGCGACAGTGTGTCCACCAGAGATGTCTCAATTTGACGATATCACCTTTGAAGCTCATTACTTATTCAATTAATGACTCTTACTTGATAACTAGGTACATTGATTATTACTTGTAGACTTCCACGTATTTGATGTAAATTATTAGTCAGATTAGTTAGATATTTGCAACGTCAATTGAGGATGATTCACGGCTCTAACAAAATCATTTCTAGACAGCTATTTCAGTAACGCTGCTGACGCTGATTCAGGTGTTCGTACCAAGGAATTGACTCATACCGACTCTCCCTGCTGGTAGAAGCTTCTAGAAGCTTGAACCCATGCATCATCCTTCGTGACGTCATTGTCAGTTAGCCCGGGGTAGGTTCGCCCTGGAAGAGCTGGGCAGTCCTTAGCTGGACACCACATATTACTGATCTACCACCGAGCAGTAGCCTGAGAGACCCTTTCAGTCCTAGCAGATCTACAGTAAATAGTATCTCTAACACTGCTCTCAAGCTCACCGTCCTCAGTCCCAGATCAAGTGGCCAGCCTCTCTGTAGATACAAGTATAAATATATATCTGAACATATAACTGCTTGTATCCGTCCAAACATCTCAGAGAGGTGACCTACGACAGACGGTTTTTTTTAACAATATCTGGTAATTCCCTAATTAAATGTGAGTCTTCAGAGGAAGTTACAGTGAAGTTACAGGGGACGTTACACTCTTACCCACACTTTTAGACACTACCACACACACCGTTACCCACACTTGTAGACACTGCCACACACACACACACACACACACACACACACACTCACACACACTCTTACTCACACTTGTAGACACTGCCAAACACACACACACACACACAAACACCCACTCTTACCTGCACTTTTAGACACTGCCACACACTGTTACCCACACATGTAGTCACTGCCACACACACTGGTACCCACTCTTGTAGACACTGCCAAACACAAACTGTTACCCACAATCGTTGACACTACCACACACACACACAGTTACCCACACTTGTAGGCACTGCCACACAAACTGTTACCCACACATGTAGTCACTGCCACACACACTGGTACCCACTCTTGTAGACACTGCCAAACACAAACTGTTACCCACAATCGTTGACACTACCACACACACACTGGTACCCACACTTATAAGTACTGCCACACACACACACATTGCTACATAAGAACATAAGAATGGAAGAAACTGCAGCGGGCCCATTGGCCAATACTGGGCAGTCCCATTTACACCCATCCCCTAGAGCTCATATATCCATCCAACCTATGTTTGAAGCAATCCAGCATATTCGAGTTAATGATGATGTTTGGTAACTTGGTCCATTCATCCACTACTCTATTTCCAAACCAATGTTTACCTAGCTCGCTCCTAAATCTAAATTTGTCTAATTTAAAACCACTGTTACGAGTTCGCTCCTGGTTGGATAGTTTGAGTACCTTTGTTATATTGCCTTTGTTTAGCCTTGACTCCCATTTATACACCTAGATCATATCGCCCCTCATTCTACGTCTCTCGAGGGCGTGCATATTAAGATGCTTTCACCTGTTTCCTTACTGAAGGTTCCTAAAGACCAGAACTATTCTTGTCATTCTCCTCTTAATTCTTTCATGGGATTCTATGTCCATTCTGTAGTACGGTGACCAGAACTGAACTGCGTCATCCAAGTGAGGTCTCACAAGCGCAAGATATACAGTAGTTTTAGGATGGCCTTGCTAGTCTTGTAACTAACACTCCTTTGTATGAACCTCTATGTTTGACTTTGATACCCCCAAAATGTTCTACACTACTGAGGGTATACACAAACACTTGTTATCTTAAAAATTGGTTCTTATTCTCGTACGGGAGATATACAGAGATGGACCAAGAAACTCGCTTCCACACCATAAGGACTGGTGGTCTCCACTCTATGTATCACTGGGCGCTGGCGTGTACAGATGCCAGCATTCACAAGCTGAATATATAAAATGTAAATATGATAATTCATATACATAACATGGTGCATAATAAATGGAAATATTACATAGAATTAATACATGTTCTGTAATACTTTACTATACATAATTAATACAGTAATATAATAATACACAGCTTATGGTACTACTTCGTGTCCATATTATACAGAACCCAAGTACTTTGTTAGCCTTGTTTCAAGCAAATACACATTGTTTACTAGGTTTAAGATCCCTACTTATCATTACTCCTAAATCTTTCTCACAGTCGGATTTCTCTATAACAACGTTGTTCATATAGTATCTGGTTTCTCTATTTTCATCTCCTAGACTAAGTACTTTACATTTGTCCACATTAAATTTCATCTGCCATTTTTCAGAGCATTCGAAAATGTTGTTTAGATCTTCCTGTAGTTTTGCGGAGACCACGTCAGATTAATTATCCTCAGTATTTTAGTGTCATCAGCAAATTTACTATGTTGCTGTATCTATGTCGTTTATGAATATAATAAATAATAATGGTCCAACTACTGAGCCTTGGGGAACTCCACTAGTGACGTTACTCCAATCGGATTTAGTGCCGTTAATACTTACTCGCTGTTTCCTGTCCTGTTACCCACACTTGTAGGCACTGCCACACACACACGCACACACATTGTTACCCACATTTGTAGACACTGCCACACACACTCAACTACCCATACTCGTCGACATTGCCTCTCTACTGTACATCTTTACTCTAGGCAGAATCGTGGAAACACCATTTAAGAACGTATTAATTATCCAAAATCGATACCGAGGTGTAACAACCAAGTTGCTCCTTGTAATGACGTGACGCCTCACTCTTGACATAGCGTCTTTTTTTGCACTTGTCAAGTCACCGTCACCTCACCATCATTCCTGCTACCATTCTTCTCACCATCACCGTCACCTCACCATCATTCCTGCTACCATTCTTCTCACCATCACCGTCACCTCACCATCATTTATGCTACCATGCTTTTCACCATTACCGTCACCTCACCATCATTCATGCTACCATTCTTCTCACCATCACCGTCACGTCACCATCATTCATGCTACCATTCTTTTCACCATTACCATCCCCTCACCATCATTCATGGTACCATTGTTTTCACCATCACCGTCACCTCACCATCATTCCTGCTACCATTCTTCTCACCGTCACCTCACAATCATTCATGCTACAATTCTTCTCACCATCACCGTCACCTCACCATCATTCATGCTACCATTCTTTTCACCATTACCATCCCCTCACCATCATTCCTGCTACCATTCTTATCACCGTCACCTCACCATCATTCATGCTACAATTCTTCTCACCATCACAGTCACCTCACCATCATTCATGCTACCATTCTTTTCACCATTACCATCCCCTCACCATCATTCCTGCTACCATTCTTCTCACCATCACCGTCACCTCACCATCATTCCTGCTACCATTCTTCTCACCATCACCGTCACCTCACCATCATTCCTGCTACCATTCTTCACCATTACCATCCATTCACCATCACCGTCACCTCACCATCATTCCTGCTACCATTCTTCTCACCATCACCGTCACCTCACATCATCATTCACCATGCTCACCAATTCTTACTTCACCATCACCGTCACCTCACCATCATTCATGCTACCATTCTTTTCACCATTACCATCCCCTCACCATCATTCCTGCTACCATTCATTCCTGCTACCATTCTTCTCACCGTCACCTCACAATCATTCATGCTACAATTCTTCTCACCATCACCGTCACCTCACCATCATTCATGCTACCATTCTTTTCACCATTACCATCCCCTCACCATCATTCCTGCTACCATTCTTATCACCGTCACCTCACCATCATTCATGCTACAATTCTTCTCACCATCACAGTCACCTCACCATCATTCATGCTACCATTCTTTTCACCATTACCATCCCCTCACCATCATTCCTGCTACCATTCTTCTCACCATCACCGTCACCTCACCATCATTCCTGCTACCATTCTTCTCACCATCACCGTCACCTCACCATCATTCCTACTACCATTCCCGTTCCCATTGCTGCCTCCATTATTTCTTCATTTCTTTACCGTGATTATGATATTATCGTCACCATCCTCAATACCATTCCCTCGTTGATATGACTCACTATCATTGTTACCATCATCTTCGTTAATTTTAGTCAGCATCACTTTCTCGATCCTCACCATCATTTAGGTCACTATCTTAGACACCAATTACCATCATTCTCACCATCTGTGGTACTACCAATATATTCTTTACTTTTACTATCCTTATTTTATTTAGTATCATTATCATTCATCATCTTCATTCTCATCGGTCACTACTACCATCATCATCATTATTATCCTCATCATCATTATCATCATCATCATTATCATCATCATTATGATATCATTATCATCAACATCATCATCATCATCATCTTGTACCACCCATCATTACATGAACTATTTGCAGCTCCACCAAACACCAAATATAGACGCGTTTCTCTAACATGTATCACTTAAAGACAAAAAATATGAAACTAAACCATAAATACCTAGGTAATTTGTATTCTTTAAAAAATATGTCAAAAGTACTCTTCAGGTCGTGTGTGTGTGTGTGTGTGTGTGTGTGTGTAGGAGGATGAACCTCAATATCATTGATACCTCCCAGTGAATGAGTAATGTTACCCCGGAGAATGAAAACAGATGGAGGTGCGACGTGATTGTATCTGAGAGAGCTTTGGTGGGTCTCAGTCGTGGGGCAGCAGGAGGGAGAAGTTGGATCTGTGCGCCGTTCAAATTAATCCTCCCCCCCTTTTTAACTTCGAACGAGGTCTTCAGTCAAAATATTGATACTAGTACGACTACTAATTATCATCTTCATCATTATTTCTAAGGACACTTTGCGTGTGTCCCATGTGCAGTTCTCCTTCTTATGACCAGTTCTATGAACCTCAGTTACAAAGTCAGTTCAAAGATTTTTTCCATTCCAGTACAGCTCAAGTTTTCCTGCAATCCTAGTCATTGTGATAAAAAAAACATTAAACACAAACAAGAAGGTCCTGATATGTGCATAGACGAATGACTAATTTCCGAGTTGTCTTTGAATCCACAATACCTTTCTAGCAAACTTTCACAAACTAACTAAAATCTGATTTTTAATTGGTACACTGATAAAAAAAGACAAAATTAATGTATGAGCTCTGATGTAGCTTCTCATAATTTTCCGTCACTCTTCCACAGCCAACAAGTACCTCTGACGTTGTAAACATTTTGAGCTTTGAATATATAAAAATGATAAACCGTAAAGCTATAGACAAGATGCATACCTATTGGTGCAGCTTTGCCAATTTTTTTTTAATATATGTCGTTTCCTAAGGTGTCCCAGATGGGGACATTTGACCAGTAAGTGTTTCATAGTCAAGGTTGGGGCTCTCGGACCATTAAGTGGTCATGTGTTATGTGTTAAGTCTAGAATGACTAACACAAAGCCTGGCATTTGTGGATACCTCTCTTGTAATCTCTCACAGCTTGTTTGGGCATGCCAATAAGGAATTGGTAGAAGCACAGGGTCTGGACAAGGACATAGTGGTCCTCGCCACCTTGTCCACTTTCTTATTGCCCGACACATTTTCGTATTCCGTATCTGACGCCCACATAATACTCTTGGGAAGAGCCATTCCAGTGTCGTAAGAACCAAACAGTGCAGTGAACTAAAAGACTCTACAGCCTGACGGGCGCTCCTAGAGACACTAAAAATGATCAAGTCATGTTCTGAAGGGCAGGAGAATCGTTGAAAACTCAGCAGTAAAAAAATTAAATAGTAGTAAGTAAGGCATCATTTCGGAAAAAAGAGCTGGAAAGACTTCTCTAAGTCTGACACCAGCGTCAGACTTAGAGCAACAGTAAAGATAGGAATCGAGTCTGCATTCCCTAAAAACAACAGGCATGACGCCTGTTGTTTTTGGAGCGAAGTGTCAGGGAGAGACAAAGGGGCGATTGCCGGAAACTTCAGCGGACAAACTAGTGTGAGGGAGATGGAGATAACACCACATGTGTATGGTCTCTAAAATGCCTCGGCAACTTCTGATGCCTCATCGTCCCGAATGTTGATGAATTTGATACTGGAAGAGTGCGGTGCTAGGTGAAGTGCAATCAAGTGCGAAGAAGAACATATACTGTAGTTCAATGACTGGTAAGCATATTGCAATTATATCTTGCGCTAGTTAGGCCGCACCTCGACTATGCTGTTCATTTATGGTGCCCTCATTATAGAATGGATATCAACTCACTAGAGTCGGTGCAGCGAATAATGACGAAAATGATTCCGGGACTTAGAAACCTTCTCTATCAAGATTGATTCAAGAAACTAACTTGCATTCCTTAGAAAGACGAAGAGTGCAGGGAGATATGATAGAAGTATTTAAGTGGGTGAAAGGAATCAATAAAGGAGATATAGATAATGTTCTTATAATATCAGAGCAGGATAGGACTCGTAGCAGCGGATTTAAGTTGGATAAGTTTAGGTTTAGGAGAGAGATAGGAAGAAACTGGTTCACAAATAGGGTGGTAGACGAGTGGAACAAGCTTAGCAACTTTGTAGTAAGTGCTGGGACGATGGAAAGTCTTAAAAGGAGGCTAGATAGATTCTTGGACGATAGAGAGTTGTAAAGCCGACAGGAGGTGCCATGCACAGGCCAACCAGCCTATTGCAGACTCCTTATTTTCATATGTTCTTCTTCTTATAATATATTCGATGTGTCTTAAAACTACTCAAAAATTCTACCTCCAAGTAAATGATAATGGTTCCACTTAGCTATGTTTTCGGAGTCGATGTGTCTAACATGACGTCAATGCCGCGGTGATTCTCACATAAGTCTGCACAAAATCAGTACGTAAAACGATCAAGGGCGAATCAAAGTACTGTACTTACCAAGAAGTCAAAAAAACCATTTAGATGCCTGGAACTAAGACATCAAGTGTTGAGATATTTTAGATGATATGTGGATTAAGAACAGGAGTAAGTTGATTTTTCTTTATCCACATAAACCATCCAAACTAAATGTAATCACGCAGACTCATCTACAGAGATTTTATAAACTATTTGTTTTAATCATAATAGCAGTGTAGGCCACATTAATCAAATACTACTTCTACTACTACTACATTTTTCTTTTTTTTATAAATGGCCTCCATCCTCCCCTTACAGCCATACCTTCGCCGCCATTGTATTACCTTAAAATTAAATATTCTAATACATAAGTAGCTATCATAGCTGTGTTGCGTTAATTGAGCCGCAGATCAATAGTCAATATCTGCAACTGTTGTTGGTTTTAGGACCGATGCTCTCGTTCCCCTAAGGCAGAGCAAACCCAACCTAAGGAGAGAGAAGGACAGTTGACATCTCATCCAGGCTGTAACATAACTTCTGGGCTGCTGTTTCTGTTCAGATAGCACCTCCGCGAGTCTGGCGTAGAAGCATCTTGCACTTGGTCCCATCCCACAAGAGGTTGTGAACACCAGAGGAGTTAAGCTGCCTTGATCAACGTTCTGAATTCTCTCCCCGTATGCCCTCCTCTTGTCGTTCTAGTTCCTCCAGTGAGCAGCATCGAGAGCTAAGTTACGGTGACATGCGGCCATGGGATCAAAAATCCTGATGTCGAAGAAGGCTCGCTGTCCCCGCGTCCAGACTCCTCGAGCACTAACGTCAACACGGGCTTCGTTGGAAGAGTTTGAAGTCCTATGTTAGAAATTCTCACCGTCCAATGGAAAGAGGGTCGGTTCTACCCTGACATCACCACAGATTTCCTTCAAAATATTTTGCTGTGAGATCCCTTACTTCGTCATGCCTCATGCATATGAAGCCCCCTTTCTTGCACACCATGGCGTGATCGACGTCGTAAGAAGAGCCACACACGCATTGGGAGGGCAAACCTTCTACTGGCCTACCGTACCTTAGAGCATTGACATCTATAAAATTCTAGTTTATTGACACTGAAACCATTTGCCCTTATCGGTAACATAGTTAACCTGTTCGAGGCGCCCACCTCCTGCGCTACAGCTACTTTTTTTTTCAAATTCTCTGGTACCTGCAGCAACAGTTGCTGCAACTTATCACTTTGGGGGTGCTGTCGTTCGTTCGTAATGGACCATCGAATCTTGTTTACTTCACTGGTATCCACCTCCCCTGTTGCCTTCTGAGCTATTATGTGGTCCGTGAGGGCTGCCGTGAGCTTAACTGAGTTTTAATGTTCGGGAGCAGCAAGTTCCTCTGGATTGGTCAATCCCATTCCTCTCAGTCTCGGTGGTAGTGCAAGAGTGATCTTTCTGCTGGGGTTAAGTGAAGATGTTTCACTAATTTGGGAATGAAATTGACGCTGATAGCTTCTTCCAGAGGGTGGAGGAGGGGTCCGATATCAGGGATAGTGCGCATAAGGTAGTTCCAGCGATAGTTGACTCCATGGGTGAATGCCGCAAAAGCCGCATGTGGCTCTATGTTAGCAATCTCAGACAGAGCTTGGATTTCCCTTACCCACTCATTCACCTTTCCCTTTAGGTACTCGGTCTTGAAGTCCGTCGTGCTGATGACTGCGCCTAGCTGTCTTTGGCCATTCTTTGTTATTTTGACCTCACTTCCACCGAACACCTCCATTTCCCGTTCATGATGTTCTGTCTTCACAATGAGGAAGGACTTGCTGGCGTTTGGGTGGTACCCTGTTTGTGGGTTTGATGATGTTACCAGGTCCCACCATTTTTTGATGTCCTCCACTTTTCCTGCTCCTGTAAGGTCATTAGCGTACGCCACTTGCTTGACCTCAGTTGTTTCAAATTTTAATGTGTGTTGGAGAACGGATAGGCCTATTGCGTACATTGCCATTGCAACAGGGTCCCCCTGCGTTGTTCCCTCGGTTGACTGTATGATGGTATCGCTTCTTACAGCCTTGTTGTTTACTATATAGAGGTCTGATGGATTCCTATAGGAGTTTTCAACATACATTGCAAAGCTTGGACACTTGATCTTGATATTGTGCAGTGCGGCCTTGCGGTTAAGTATGTTGAATGCGTTTGAAGCGTCAACCAGGAGAACGGCCTCACAATCACGCTGCTCAAATATCGTTCTCATGGCGTGAATGGTAGCTTCCCCTCCAGCCTGGTGGCCAGCACACACTTGCAGGTTCCCTGCTGCTGCCCTGACATCATCCTTTACCACCTCCATTGTGCATTTTCCGATGATCTGCCTCAGCACTTCCCCCACCCCTATAGGCCTACATCCTGGATTCTTATCCAGGGGAATGAGGCGGCAGGCCGTCAGAGCATGGAGGGGTTGGCAGCACGAGGATGCCACCTTTCTTGCAAGCACGGCAATGGCAGTGCAGAGATCACTTGCTTTGGGGCCAAACTTGTCAGTGCTGAGGATGACTCTCCAACCGTTTGCATCCAGACCTGAAGGGCCGGCACCTCCCTGAGTCTTCAGTGCCTTTTTCCACACCATCCTTCCTGATATTTTCTCGAACAGTACTGCATTTGGTGGGGGTATAGTCACCCTGGAACCTGATGCTTTCGTCTTCACCTGCAGGGGGATTTTTTCTTTCAGATGTTTTAATGTCTCTCTGTTTATTGGCAGAACACCACCGGAGGATTCCTCTGTGGGAGATCTTACCGCTAAAGACACTTTTCCCACACGCATATTGTTTCGAAACTTTCTTGCAACGTCATCGGTGTTTAGCTTTCCGTCTCCTATAAATTTTAGTCTCTCCTGCAGTGTTCTTGCTTCATATATGAGATCATTAAGGGCCCCATTCTGACACATTGTCTATCTTCTCTTCATTATACCGCATTTTCTTTGTGCATATTCTTTGTGTGTGTCCTCTGACAGAATAGATGTGGTATTATTGCCAGTATTTGAAGAGCTAAAGGGGCAAGGAAGCAGTCCTGAGTGTACTCAGTTATGAGGCGAATCATTTCCCGAATCATTTCTTTGGTGGCCGCACACTTGGGTGGTTCAAGCAGGTTAGCTGTCGACCACCTGACAATTTTTGAGTAAGTTTCTTTAACCCACATGTCTGCATTTTCCATCGACATGCCATTCCACTGTGGTGACTGTTTCTCATTCACCTCGTGGACATCTGCTATTGTTGTGTGGGTGTGGTGGAGTGCCCTCCCTGATCTAAAGTGTTATTGAAGGGGACATATTCGGAGTGTGGGATCGGGAATTTCACAGTGTGTCGGTGAATATCGGATGTCACCCTAAGCATTGTCAACGAAGATTCTTCTCATCCCCTACGGCATTAATCGCAAATATTTCATGTATTCACCGGCGATCACCAAGTGAGTTGTGAGTATTTGGTGGGTTCGGCGAGTGCAGGTGCCAGGTGCCAGTGCCAGTGTCGATAGGCCTACTTTGGCAGGGATGGGATGGAGACTCTCGCCCCTATGGGGCCAAGTGTTCTACGCTTGCGGTCGCCCCCCCACAAGTATCTGTCACTTCATGTAGTGACGGCTTACCAAGTGAGTATATATAACTAATATTACATCAGTGAGACCATAGAAATAGTGGTTATTTCTGCCAATGATATATAAACAAGTGTTAGGTGTGACAATTCTTGCTCCCAGTGTTTCATTCTCATGTGTGGATTGTCGCCCACAGGGGGGTGGCCTACACACCCACGCTCGCACGTATGCCCTTACTACCCGGACACAGCAGTCCAGCCTGTCACCTCTCCGCCCAGTACTCATGTGAACTAGTTTTTTCTTCTGTATGGGACCAAACATGTGTGGTTGCAGAAAGGGAAACAATTGTCGGAACCCACAAGGCAGGGAGCCGACACAGGAGGCCACAGTGGATATCGCCGGGACCGAACCGCCCGATGATATCCTAAATGGTAGCAGTGAGTCTACTCAACCAGAAAATGTAGTTCTAATAAACGGTGCTTCAACTCCTACTACTACTACTACTACTACTACTAATAATAATAATAATAATGATAATAACAATAATAACAACAATAATAAGAATAATAATAATAATAATAATAATAATAATAATAATAATAATAAGCAAGATCAATGTTTGTGGCCCCAGTCAGCAGGATGATTATTCTAAAATTATGATTTATACGAATAATAACACTAACAATTATATTGAAAGCAATAATTTTCATCTTAATCAGAACTGAAAAGTTAATAAGAGGAGAGACCGTTCCAAAAATCAGCGGCTAGAGAGGAAAACACGGATTGGTGTAAAACCTGACCAAGCGTCCAGCTATACAAGATAAATTAGGCATTATAGGTATTTTGCTATAAATATAATGCAAGCAAAGAGGTTCCATGTAATTATTAATCAATATTGACAATGAATTTCAAACAGTTTGTTAGTGTTGTCCAACTACCGCTGTATGAAATCTTTTTGTTCTTATTATTACGACCAGCTGGAATGTTGGAGAGAAGGGTCATGGTCCCCCCCTAACCTACCATCACACTAACACTTGGAGTAACAGATGAAAAGAACTGGAGCAGCAGGAAATCATCTCATCTGCACGGTGTCTCCATGAATAAAAGCAGCAGCAATTAAAAATGATCTTAGTCTACCTGATTTGTTCACGTTGCCGGTATAATGTTATTACTGCGCTTCAACAGCTAAAGTCTTTAAGGGTTTAACAAGATTAGTAATTACACTAGTCCATCAATAATAAAAAATAGAGATATATAATTCTCTGATTGCCTGGTTCTCCCTCAACACAAAGTTACCAAGACACCCACTAAGTATATATACAAATATACAAATATAAACGCTTACACTTGACTCCCTAAAATTTATTATTTTTTTCTGTAATATTACAACAGTACATAATGGAAACTATAGACAATACGACAGCCATAAGAAATACGAGGAAATAAGAAGAACATGTACTGTACAATAAAATCCTAGAGTCAAACAGGCATCCGACACGTTCAACCTTCTAGGTAAGAAGCCTCCTGGTGCGCCACCGTGACCGGTCAGTGACACCTGACAGCCGCTGGCGGAGTTTATACCTACAGTATATAGTCCATGAGACAGGTATCGGACCCCACCCCCCGTTAGGGATTTTTGGAGACAATGTTTTTTTGGGTTGTCTGAGCCATGTCTTTTCAGTGCCTGCTTGTCTGACCAGACATATTCCTCTGGAATAAGAAGTATGCTCATGTTATGTAAGAGCAACATGATGTTCAAATCTTCGCAACCTGACAACTGAAAGCATTGACAGAGACAATAAAAAGCTGTCTTGAACTAGGATAAAAAAGAAATAGGTTTTACATTTCACAGCATTATACATCTTTTAGCGTAACGGAAAATGCAATGGCCTAAATACTACTTCATGTCGACAGTAAAGGCATGGCTTTACTCAAAGTTGAGACTGGAAAAATAAATTTTAATAATCTAGTTATCATAATCATCAATGCATTAAAAAATGATCTTGACCTGTTTTACTAAAATTGAACTTAAATGTGTTTTACATTTGAAAATTTTTACGAGTTTCATTCATCTTTATGTTTAACAAAAATTCAGTGGAAATGTTCTCAGGATCAAAAGACCAGTTATGATTTTACTCGGTTGAGACTAAAGAAAAAATCAAAAAATTTAGTCACCATGCTTAAAGATGCAGTCTTTGATATTAAAAAATTCAGGATCTTCTTCATCCTCCTCTGTCTTCTCTTGGGCCTCCAGCAACACATTCACCAGCTCTTGTGGCATGACAGCACCTTCTGTCCACTTGAACTTCCAATGTTCCTTCTTCAAGTTCCCAGCCATGAGCTTCTAGTGCAGGAATGGATTGGGTTGATTTGACTGTCTGATTCCATATAAGAGCTTGATAATTAGCCCTTTTGATGTGCATTTTCAGATAATCCCTGCAAGGAGGAAAGAGGCTCACGTCCACTGCATAACAAATTTGTCATCAATGCTCCGTGTTTGCTACTGAATCGTTCCAGGAATTTCTTGTGCCTCAGTTTGTTGATGTCCCTTACTCCTTTGTTGATACATAATCTTCCATAGTACAGCAAACACAATGTCAGAAATTTCTTCAGAGTTCCCAAATTGTGTAAATGTGTCAAGAAACTCGAGGTGTTGCCTGAGGATCATCATAGTTGTAATCTTTCCCTTTCTGACAAACGCACTCGTGGTATCACAACCACTGAAGGTATGTACATTGGGAGGAGCTTTGGCAGATCTCTTTCCCCACATTCTGAATCACACTCTGTATGTGTATGAGTCATTTGTTGCCGAATCCAGTGTCAAAGAGATCTTTCAGTCTGATGTTCTGTGCAAATTTCAACAGAAGAATGAACACATCAGTGTCTGGAGATCACACAGTTATAGATACTCGTACATTTTTATTTTTATCCTTTTCGCCACTGATCGGCTCGTTAGACGCTTAGGCGGTTTGTCACGTGTCTTTTACGTACTGTTGGCAAGTACTGAGCATGTACTGGCTTCTGAGTATATCTGTACCTGCGTCAGTGTTGGTCAAGTCTGGTATTTAAAGAGCTCACACTTGATGCCATCACAACACTGTCTGACAGATTTTACAATTCTCACTCCGAAAAATTTTGCCCTCACAGTTTTCTGGACTTATGGCTTCTTCATCTGTGATCTGTGACCCCATGTGGGGCGGACGTCCGCCAGCTCCAGGCATGGATACTAGACTGAATAGTGCCGTCTGAGATGTTTATAAACTTCAGTTAGGTCACCCCTTGCCCGTCTATAATATAAGCTAGGCAGTTGCAGGCGCCCTAATCTCTCTGGGTAAGTGAGATGCCATCGTACCAGTCTGGTGGCACTCGTTTGGACATTTTCAATCAACTCGGGGATCAAACAGTACTCTAGACGGGGAAGCACCTCACACTTGAAGTGAGCACCTCGTAACGCTAGATATCTGAACGACCTTCTTATAAGACCTATTAGTTTGGTTGCTTGATTCACCTTCTTTTCACAATGGCCCGAAAACTTTAATTCGTTATCAACATACATACATACCCAGGCCCTTTTCACATTCGGTCTCTATTAATGCAACTTCTTCATCCCGCTGGGACATGTGATACGCCTCCTTACTGTTGGTATGATTAGGTGCACCCTTTTGCACTTCGTGACGTGAACTATGAGCTACACTGTGTACAGTGTGCAGGCAGTGGAGCACAATCATTGTGTCAGCTTCCTCTTGCATGGAGCTCAGTTCCTCAACTTTTTCCAAAAAGGTCTTCTGCCCTTCAGCGCTCACAAGGCAGGTGCACTTGTCTCCACAAACAAAGTAGACCTTTCTGGCCAGAAGCTCCTGTACATATTTGTCCTTTTTCCATTCGTTCAGAAGGAAACAGGTAAGGCTTTGTTTGTTTATTGTCATTTAACAAGAAACTTTTCCTGTCTCTAGGGATCTTTGTCATAGGACCTTTGATCAAATGTGCTGTGGATGAACCTCTTCGAACTCTTTCATTACTCATGATTGAGGGGGATGGGAGGTATTGGTTATAAAATCGAAATGTGTTCTTTTTGGAATTTGTTCACATAGACTCTTTGGTAGTTCCATAAATGTGGTAGGTACGGTCACTTGTGCTTAGAACAAAGCATTTTCATCAAAGACGTACTTGTTTTTGTTTTGAGGAAGCCTTTCCGTTGTGTGTGTGTTTCTCCTTCCAACAGGTGCATATGAAAATACTTATATATATATATATATATATATATATATATATATATATATATATATATATATATATATATATATATATATATATATATATATATATATATATATATACAACATTATATCAAAATAAGCATAAACAACATTTCTTTTAACAAAGAATATATTCAAGCTTACTATAAACCCTCTAAATGCTTTGAATTTATGTCACCAAGGTGTAAGTAACTTAGAAAGATATAGACTAATAGACTACGATAGACTGTAATAATATAATAGAATATTAAAATAATATTAATATGTATGTAATAATATATTAATATGAATATAATTAATATGAATGTAATAATGTAACAGACTTTAATAGACTCATCAACCCAGGTAGAACTTGCCAGATTTAGGATAGTACCTAACTTCAAACTTGTACTGTCGCCACACCCAGAGGATTATTTTTGGCAGACGACCTGAATCTATTAGCAAAGAGGCCAAGGTGTATGGGAATCACCATACCACAAAATCCCACATTAATGATTATAATGAGATGAATTGCTAGAAAATTAGTAAAGTGAAGAATTGTAAATGTAACATACTATGATCGCTAACAACCTGGACTTTGAAGAGAAACTTTTGGGGATGGATTTACACTACAGTATAATGTATATTATGTTAAAACCTTTCCTGCATTATTGATTTGCTTAATTTATTTTCCCTATTTTTGTGGTGTTGTGTGTGGGGTAAAATAACAAATTAATATAAAAAATGTTATAATATACCATAAATGTTCTTTAAATCAAGATTATTGGACAATTGAGAGAATATCGCAATTAAGAACTGTTGGTCATATCCATACATGTGACCAATTTCAGTACGAGGTGCCTTCATTGTTCTCATATGAGGAGAACTGCTGTTATGTTTGCACATGAAACTAAAAAAAAAGAGATTAGGATTTTTTTGACAGTCCGTTCATGACAACATATAAAAGCCCTTTTGATTTCAACTTTATGTTGCTCAATAAAATTACAAATAAATTTCCATATATAATGCTGCCCCTCGCTTTTCATTAAAGTCGCCAAAGGTGATATATCAGTTACATAATCAAGACCAAGTCCGTGACCGATACTTATTGCAATCTTAGCCTTTATTTTATGTCTATGCATATGTCGAGTTATTAATATAATTATTTTAGTAAAACATTAGAATCTCGAGTCATACAAGTATAATATTTGCGAAGGTCGAAATCCCTGGATGATGGCGGGGCAGTTATATCTTAAAACATGAATATATTTACAAACTAATGCGCGTTTGTGTGGACCAATTAGCAAATTATTTGCTTTTTCTTCTATTTCAAGACCTAACTAAATAATTAAATATACAAACTGAACTACTTATTCAGTTATTAAAGGTATAATTGTTGTATTATATCAGGTTCCTTGATCATATCTAGGTACTTTATTTATTTATTTAGAAGATGAAAAGTGTTTTCTACACTTCAGAAATATAAACCAAGTACATCTACTGACGTTCAGCTTCTAGGAGCCTCATCATTATCTCCTTGAGGCTTAGTACAGACTCAACCAGGGCACAAGAGGCAGGTACTGTACAGTTACAGTGGTCAGCGGGAGACTATCCAGTGTTGGTAATCTGACCTTATTCGGATGCTCGATCTGATATATTAAATGATAACAATTTAGGACATAACTGGTAAATTTTAGTGGTATTTGTTCTCTGCTCCAGGTTAGGTCAAAATGGTGTTGTTTTGAATGTTACTGAATGTAGTTGCAGTTGTCAATTGTTTTATACATAAAATAGGGTTGAAATAAAAGAAACGAAATAAATCTCTTTGTAACTCTTTGTAAAACATTGTCTGTTCAAACTTCAAACTACAATTTGCTTTGTGTAACAAAATGATATAACAGACCTGTTGTCAGACCGTATTGTTTATATATATATATATATATATATATATATATATATATATATATATATATATATATATATATATATATATATAGCACGCGGATTTGCATGTACAAACAATATCTCACTCGTCGGGAATCGAACCTTGGACCTCTGCGTGTGAACAGGGATCGCAACCACTGCGCCACAAGGACAACAAAAGCAATTCAAGGCTTCGTTATATTCCACACAAAGCCTGTTCATTGTGCTTGTTAAGCGCATCTTGTTAAGCGACTCTGTTCACACGCAGAGGTCCAGGGTTCGATTCCCGACTAGTGAGGTATTGTTTGTATATGGAAGTCTGCGTGCTATATGAACTGATGATATATATATATATATATATATATATATATACATATATATATATATATATATATATATATATATATATATATATATATATATATATATATATATATATATATATATATATATATATATAGCCTCGTGTATCCTAGCTGGATTCAATAAAATTCTACTCCGACCCCAATGGAGGATCACGGGAGAGCCGAGATGTGCGGTTGCACCGTGCGCTCCTGCCTCACTATATACATTAACTCACGCGCAGCCATCATCTAGCTCATCATACTTACCTGATCATCAAAACCCCTATACCCCCAAAAGTCCTATGGCGGCAGACGACCACTGTGACACAGATCATCGGCTCGTCAGACCTAAACTCTCCCTTCACGTCGCCCCAAAACGGCTAAGGCAACAAGCCTTTAGAAGAGGTTTTAATACCAAGCGTCTAGGGGATCCATCAGGTAGCTCATGGTTTCAGAGAGCAGCTCGACGTTGGGCTGATGAACAACCCAACAACAAACAACTTAAATCCGAGTGCCGATTGGGGTCCCCTTAAGGCTGTCATCACAAAAACCTGCATCGAGACTCTCAGCTAGATCAAAAGAAAACACCAGGATTGATTTGATGAAAACGACCTGTAAATCAAAGTTCTCGTCATTGGTGTACGTGCTGCTTTCACTGACTGGCAGAACAACCCGAAGTTTCGGACCAATGCTGATACCCTCCACGAAAAGAAAGCGGCGGCCCAGCGTGAACTTCACAAACTAATGAATGAATGGTGGTAAAATATAGTGCGTGAAATGCAAAAATTTGCAGATCAATGCAAGATGCGTGAATTTTTCAGTTCCACTAAAACAATATATGGCACATTTACTCATGGCGTGGCCCCCCTCCTCTCAGCAGACGAAGAAGACATCTGTCAACGCACTACCACTCGCTGCTCAACCGAAACACCGATGTCCTGACTACCCAGGACGTCCCTCAAGCAGATGAAAAATAACAAAGCCACAGGGCCTGATGAAATCCCAACCGAGGCGTATGAAGCAGGAAGACCTCAGAAAATATGGGAGACGGAGGAAATTGGCCAAAGATCTTAAAAACGCCTCCATCGTCAATATTTATAAAAACACGGGAGACCGGCCAGACTGTGGAAACAACCGCGGGATGTCCGTAGCTGGCAAGATTATTGCCCGAGTCCTCCTAAACAGACTTCTTCCTCAGGCGGAAAACTTCCTCCCAGAATCTCGGTATGGCTTTTGAGTTCAGACCATCACGTGGCGCCACTGACATGCTCGCCAGATGCAGGAAAAGTGCAGGGAACAGTGTCGTGACATGTACATGATCATCAACGACCTAACCAAGGCCTTCGACTCGTTTAGGGGAGGAGGCTCTCTAGCGAACCTCAGTCGTTTTCACTGCCCACCAAAATTCATTGCCATTGTGAGGGAACTCCTCGGTGGGTACCTCCCCATCCAAACGGGGGTAAGACAAGGATGTGTACTGGTACCAACTCTCTTTTCCATTTTCTTAACTTCCTTCCTTATTCGTGCCAGTGCAAACTTAGCCGGCGGGGTAGACATCCAGGAAGGACAAACTTCGAGTGACAACAAAGTAGTAGTTGTAGTACTACTACTCGGACACAGCAGTCCAGCCTGTCACCTCTCCACCCTTTCCTCTTAAGAACTAGTTTATTCTTTTGTATGGGACCAAAGCAGATATCGGAGGCGGGCGTAACTGTCCCCCGAAGTGCGGAACGCTTTGCCGTTAACAGCCATTGTTGCGTCTGTGCTAGCAAGAACCAAAATTGCACTAGCCATGATTGTGTGAGAAACAACCGACCATGTGTGGTTTGCAGAAAGGGAAACAATTGTCGGAACCCACGAGGCAAGGAGCCGACACAGGAAGCCACTGGATATTGCCGGGACTCAACCGCCCGACGATATCCTAAATGATAGCAGTGAGTCTACTTAACCTGAAAATGTAGTACCAATAAACGCTGCTCCAATAGTAGCAGATGTCCACGAGGTGAATGGCAGACAGCCACCACAGTGAAATGATATGTCGATGGAAAATGCAGACATATGGGTTAAAGAAACTTACTCAGAAATTGTCAGGTGGTTGCCAGCTAACCTGTTTGAACCACCCAAGTGTGCGGTTACCAAAGAAATTATTCGGGAGATGACTCGCCTCATAACCGAGTACACTCAGGACTGTTTCCTTGCCCCTTTAGCTCTTCAAATACTGGCAATAATCTATTCTGTCAGAGGACACACACAAAGAAAATGAGGCAGCAATGAAGAGAAGATTGACAATGTGGCAGAATGGGGCCCTTGATGATCTCCTATGTGAAGCAAGAACACTGCAGGAGAGACTAAAATTTATAGGAGACAGAAAGCAAAACACCGATGACGTTGCAAAGAAGTTTGGAAACAAAATGCGTGTGGGAAAAGTGTCTTTGGCGGTAAGATCTCCCACAGAGGAATCCTCCGGTGTTGTTCTGCCAATAAGAGACATTAAAAAAACAAATGAAGGAAAAAATCCCCCTGCAGGTGAAGACGAAGGCATCAGGTTCCAGGGTGACTATATCCCACCAAATGCTGTCCTGTCAGAGAAAATAAAAAGAGGGATGGTGTGGAAAAAGGCACTGAAAACTCAGGGAGGTGCCGGCCCTTCAGGTCTGGATGCAAACGGGTGGAGAGTCATCCTCAGCACTAACAAGTTTGGCCCTGTAGCAAGTGATCTCTGCACTGCCATTGCCACTCTTGCAAGAAAGCTAGCAATCTCGTGCTGTAAACACTTCCATGCTCTGATGGCCTGCCGCCTCATTCCCCTGGATAAGAATCCAGGATGTAGGCCTATAGGGGTGGGGGAAGTGCTGAGGCGGATCATCGGAATATGCATAATGGAGGTGATAAAGGATGATGTCAGGGCAGCAGCAGGGAACCTGCAAGTTTGTGCTGGCCACCAGGCTGGCGGGGAAGCTGCTATTCACGCCATGAGAACGATATTTGAGCAGCGTGATTGTGAGGCCGTTCTCCTGGTTGACGCTTCAAACGCATTCACATACTTAACCACAAGGCCGCACTGCACAACATCAAGATCAAGTGTCCAATCTTTGCAATGTATGTTGAAAACACCTATAGGAATCCATCAGACCTCTATATAATAAACACCAAGGCTCTAAGAAGTGATATCATCATACAGTCAACTGAGGGAACAACGCAGGGGGACCCTGTTACAATGGCAATGTATGCAATAGGCCTATCCGTGCTCCAACATACAATAAAATTTTAAACAACCGTGCTTTCATAACTTAGTAATGAATTCAATGAATTTTAATTCCAAAATGAAGATGTTATTGAAAAAGAACCCCGATCTCATCAAACAGCTCTCTCAAATCAATCCCACTTTACCTTATATGTATGGATTGATCAAAACACACAAGCTTAATAATCCATTACGTCCTATCGTGAGTTCTGTGGGTTCTGTTACTTACAAATTATCCAAGTGGTTGGTAAAGATGCTATCCCCTCTTACAGGCCAAATATCTAATTCGCATATACACAATAGCAGTAATTTAATTGATAAACTCAGGAAACACAATGAACCACGTGAATTAATAAGTTTTGATGTAAATTCACTTTTCACTAGAGTACCAGTGAAAGAACCTGCTTCCATTTCTTATATATATATATATATATATATATATATATATATATATATATATATATATATATATATATATATATATATAATATTCAGAAATCCCGCTGTGGTATTCGAAGACATTAGTGCGTGGATAACCAAGATACCGATACGCCGAGTCATTCTAAGCCACGTGACAGGTTGGTGAAGCGCCAACAGCGCCTCTCCCATGTAGGAACACTTTTCCGCAACTGTACCGCATGAGCAAGGGGGTGTAGCACACCTGGAGTGTACCTGTACATAAATATACTATTTAGGCAATGCATGATCAATTACGTATAATGTTCTACAAAATTAGTGCAGAGCATAGACAATATATTACTGATGTGAAATTAATCAGACAAAATCAGAGATTGGCAATGAACTTGACCCAACGTGAAATAATGAAAAAAAAATGGTGACTAATTCATCAGACAAAATTTCGTATTTCATACAACGAAAACGACAAATTACTGAAACAAGCTAAAGGGCTGAACTATAAAAAAAGACGGTTATAGAGGTGGAACTGAGACACAAGAGATTTAATAAAGAGACAACTTTCAGAAGATAATAAAACTTAATACCAAAATAATTCGCCTTCTTATATCTTCATCAACTCTTGAGTGAACAGTTGTGTTGCTGTGGCTGAGTAAGTTAACCGGGGCTTCACCCTGGCGATGAATAGTGACGAAGATAACCAGTTTAAAAAAATATAAAATGAGTCGCTAAGGACACCACACTACAGCGCCTGATGGGGAGGTGTGGTGGTAAAAGGAAAGGAACTAATTCTATGTAGTAACTGGAAGTCTGTATGAGTAATTGAGAGGTTGACTGACTATTTATGAGCACCACATGGACGTGGTTTAATTATGCTGCTCTCTCTAATCTTTTGCAAAAGTCCTTGGACTTAATATACTTTTTTTAATTCAATCTATATATATCTCTTTTACAATTGAGATCGCTGAGAGAGAGAAGTGGTGGACCACACCGCAGGAAGTAATTGAATAACATTTTCTATAGAAAGAAAAACAAATATATACATAGTGAAAGAAAAAACAAATAAAATTAATCGATAGATAGACGGCAAGTACATTAACTAAACTGATAAACATATGTCCACAAAAACCCTGATAAATAGTAACAATGACCAATTATAATAATAAAAAAAACATTTTAACAAATTAACCGAGGCCTATAATCCATTTCCTATAGGCTCAGTCCCATGTATGTCATTGATCTTATCCAGTGACCTAACCTAACCTAACCTCTGACCTCCTGATCTGATCTGAACAGTACCTTTATTAAGATTTTTTATCATAAACAGAGTCGTTTGTTCTCTGTTACGCCCGATGAAGCCGGCAGAACTTTCTTCACATTCTTACAATGATATGAAACCCTTCCAGTTTTATCTAACATTTTTCTTATTATAATAGGACTTTTGTTACGATTTTTAGGTTCTTCTTCATAATGCCAAAGACCTTTTTTATTTTTCTATTTTTGTTTAGAATAACATCAAACCCATTTTGCCACCAGTAGAGCTCAACCAACAAAGGTAAGCTATTGTATTTATATCATTTTTACAGTAACGGATAACCTGCCTCAGTTTATGAACGACTAATAGGAAAAAACACCAAATCTACTCTGGTTCCCAACACCACCCTGCAAGACTCCGTACCATACAAAAAACAACCGCATATCTTTCTCCCCCATTCCTCTTCCCTTCGCTAAATCGTTTGAAGGACAGGGGAAGAAAGGGGATATTTCCTACATTAATCTGCCTATATCGTCTTCAGAGGATATATAAAGATATTTTTGTATCGACCACATTTTCAGGTATTACAACTTGGCTTATTAGCAAGTTGTCTTGGCTCCTACCCTCCGCCACTTATATATGCTACATATTTGTTTAATCCCCGCTGTCACTGCCTCTCTCTTCCCTCTCCTCCGCCCTTCCGTCCTATCTTCCCTCCCTCCCTCCCTCCCACCGTCTTGTCCTTCCCGAACCTTTTATACTACAGTAATTTTATCATGCCTTCTTCCAGCCCCAGCCTCCCTTTACCCTCTCACCCCATAAAACAAAAACTCTATCGTATTCCCCTCCCTCCTTCCCAGCCTCTCTTCATCTTCCCCTCCGTTCCTCCCACACCTTCTCGGGTCTCCCCTCCTACCACCTACACCCACAATCACCTCCCCCGCCCCCGAGCTCCTTCAACTTACACCTTTCTGACAATCTTCCTTATCACCTGTCTACCACCCTCTCTTGCTGCTCCTCCACCCATCGCCACCTCTTTCCCACTCAATTCCCCTTCCCTGCTAACGCCCCCATCCCTCCTCCGTTCCATCTAGCTGGAGGTCGGGGAAAACAAAGCAGGGGAGGAAGAACGATGAAGGGGAAGGAAGAGGAAGGAGAGAGGGGACGTGTACCTGGGGTGACTCTTCATGGTGTGACGTGTACCTGGGGTGACTCTTCATGGTGTGACGTGTACCTGGGGCGACTCTTCGTGGTGTGACGTGTACCTGGGATGATTCATCATAATGTGACGTGTAACTATCATATATGAAGCTTGTGGAAGTGCTGACCAAGTAACCATACATGAAGAACTTGTTGAGAGATGATCAGTCAAGGGTTAAGTTTGAGTACCTTGGAATATGCACCCCCCACCCCCCCACCCCACCCCCCGTAAACTTTTCTTTCCTCCTTCTATGCATTGTTCTGTCCCTTTCACCTTCCCTCCTCTTCGATTTCCCTCCCCTGTTAGGTTACTTCCCTATAATGTTCCCTCCTCCCACACAACCTTTCCATTGGACCATATTGTGATACTCTCCTCCACTAATGACTCTTCGTCACTAATCCAACAATTCTCTCCTCGGAAGAACGCCTTTACCCACCCTCCCTCCACTTCTGTTCCTTCCTTGTGTATTGAACCTCCCTCCCTCCCTCCCTCCCTCTTTCCCTCCCACCTTTCATTCCTCCCTCTGTCCGTCCGTCCGTCCCTCCCTCCGTCCCAACCTCCACCCATCCAGCTAACCAACATCTTGCTAGGAAGATCTGTTCAGTTATTTTCGAATTAATATCGTTGTAAAACACCTCCCTGGATCCTGGCTACACCACTCACCATCTTAATTTTTCCCGACCAATACTCGCTTCTGCGTTTTGTTAACACAGTTGGGTGGAGTACGCTGTTAGGGACACATCCCGCCAGGCCATAAATACTGTCGTAATGGTGCCCGAAGGAAGACGAAGACTATACCCACGACATAAACTCATCAGGGCGACCCAAGTTTACTTATTGGATTTAGCAATTGGACCAGAAGTCTGGATGGAATACCGAGTAGCCATTTACGACGTCAAGTGCCATTAGTGAATATTAATGAGAAGAGCTTCCCCCCCCCCTACCTCCAACCTCCAACCTCGTCTAATAAGCAGTATATCTCAGGCTGAGGAGTAGTACACTGTTCCTCTCTCAGTATACACTTGAGACTGGCGTGCGGTGAGGACATTATCACCCCCTCCCTCCCATTATTCTCCATCCCTCACATTTACCGTCTCTTCCCTTCCTCCCCATCCTTGAGTTACAGACTTGGGAGTGTGACGGTCTCCGGCTGTCTTATACGGCATGAGGGTTTCTTTAGTTAAACTAATTTATTATTTTCCATTATCTCCACTCATACTATACGCTCGTTGATGTAGGTCGTCCATACTATACGCCCGTTGATGTAGGTCGTCCATACTATACGCTCGTTGATGTAGGTCGTCCATACTATACGCCCGTTGATGTAGGTCGTCCATACTATACGCTCGTTGATGTAGGTCGACCATACTATACGCCCGTTGATGTAGGTCGTCCATACTATACGCTCGTTGATGTAGGTCGTTCATACATACTATACGCTCGTTGATGTAGGTCGTCCATACTATACGCTCGTTGTTGTAGGTCGTCCATACTATACGCCCGTTGATGTAGGTCGACCATACTATACGCCCGTTGATGTAGGTCGACCATACTATACGCCTGTTGATGTAGGTCGTCCATACTATACGCTCATTGACGTAGGTCGTCCATATAATACGCTCGTTGATGTATAGGTCGTCCATACTATACTGCTCGTTGATGTATATCGTCTATATATATACTGCTCGTTGATGTAGGTCGTCCATACTATACGCGCGTTGATGTATAGATCGTCCATACTATACTGCTCGTTGATGTATATCGTCTATAATATACTGCTCGTTGATGTAGGTCGTCCATACTATCGCCCGTTGATGGAGGTCGTCGTATACGCTCGGTAGGTCGTCCATATAATACGCTCGTTGATGTATAGGTCGTCCATACTATACTGCTCGTTGATGTATATCGTCTATAATATACTGCTCGTTGATGTAGGTCGTCCATACTATACGCGCGTTGATGTAGGTCGTCCATACTATACGCTCTTTGATGTAGGTCGACCATACTATACACTCATTGATGTAGGTCCTCCATACTATACGCTCGTTGATGTAGGTCGACCATACTATACGCTCGTTGAAGTAGGTCGTCCATACTATACGCTCGTTGATGTAGGTCGACCATACTATACGCCCATTGATGTAGGTCGACCATACTATACGCCCGTTGATGTAGGTCGACCATACTATACGCTCGTTGATGTAGGTCGTCCATACTATATGCTCATTGATGTAGGTCGTCCATACTATACGCTCGTTGATGTAGGTCGACCATACTATACGCTCATTGATGTAGGTCGACCATACTATACGCTCGTTGATGTAGGTCGACCATACTATACGCTCGTTGATGTAGGTCGACCATACTATACGCTCGTTGATGTAGGTCGTCCATACTATACGCTCGTTGGATGGTGGCCGGTTATACATACAATACGCCCGTTTGATGTAGGTCGTCCATACAATACGGCTCGTTGATGTGGGTCGTCCATACTATACGCTCGTGGTGTAGGTCGTCCATACTATACGCTCGTTGATGTAGGTCGTCGTCGTCCATGTACTATACGCCTGTGGGTGTAGGACCATACCTATGGCGCTCGTGGGTGTATGGTCGTCCATACGTCCATACTATACGCTCGTTGATGTAGGTCGACCATACTATACGCTCGTGATGGAGGTCGACCATACTATACGCTTGATGTGGTCGACCATACTATACGCTCGTTGATGTAGGTCGACCATACTATACGCTCGTTGATACGACCATACTATACGCTCGTTGATGTAGGTCGTCCATACTATACGCTCGTTGATGTAGGTCGTCCATACTATACGCTTGGTGTAGGTCGTCCATACTATACGCTCGTTGAGGTGTCCATACTATACGTTGATGTAGGTCGTCCATACTATACGCTCATTGACGTAGGTCGTCCATATACTACGCTCGTTGATGTATAGGTCGTCCATACTATACGCTCGTTGATGTAGGTCGTCCATACTATACGCTCATTGATGTATCATTATAGGTCGTCCATACTATACGCCGTGGGTGGGGTCGTCCATACGCTCGTTGATGTGTCGTCCATACTATACGCCGTCCATACTATACGCTCGGTGATGTATACATACTATACGCTCGTGGGTGATCGTCCGTCGTCGTCCATACTATACGCTCGTTGATGTAGGTCGTCCATACTATACGCTCATTGATGTAGGTCGTCCATACCATACGCTCGTTGATGTAGGTCGTCCATACTATACGCTCGTTGATGTACAGTAGGTCGTCCATACTATACGCTCGTTGATGTAGGTCGTCCATACTATACGCTCGTGGGTGTAGGTCGTCCATGTCATATAAGTTATCAGTGTTACGGTGCGTTATAATCTTCCCAAATAAACGTTACGTAACTAGTGTTGTTCTGACTTTTTGTTCCATTATTCATACAGAGAAACCACCACGCAAGAGCTCCACAAATCAGCATTTTGTAACGTAGCTCACCAGGATATCACAGCGGAGTCAGAATGGCTAGAGATAAGACAACATAAAAAAGAAGCAACTCAATAGAGTGGTACAGTCAGTTTCCATCTAGCTAATTGGATCTTCAGATAGATAACTGATGTTGACATTGATATTAATGTTGATTTGAAAGATTTTACTTATCGAGAAAAATAAAGATACAAAGTGAACTCTAACAACATTGACATGGCTGAGCCAAGTGAGAGCCTGAACCCTCTTTGTGGCACTTGTTATTTTTTATTTTTTTTTTTTACGGGAATTAGCCCACCCGGGCACAGGTCGAACGACCCACAACGGGGCCTGGGGGCGGGGGGGGGAGGGGGCGAAAAAAATAAGAACAGAAATAAATTAAAAATAGAGAAGAAAAAGGTTATACTGTGTTTATCTACACCACGAAGATGCAGGAAAACCATCTTTTTAAAGTGAGACAGATCGTATAAGTATGGAAACACAGAAGAATTCAAAACCTTCCACAGTTTGGCTGTGTGAGGAAAGAAGGGTGTACTATAACGGGTTACGAGCCCACGGGCTTGCCGGCGGTACACAGGATGCCAAACCCACCGAACATTGCTCGTTAAAGTACCTTTAAAAGAGAGAGAGTGAAGCAACGTTGCGGCGAAGAGAAAGGGAAGAAAGATTGTCAACTAAAGAAGGAAAGTTAATAAGACAAAATGCCTTTGATTCCACCCTATCTAACAGTTGGACAGAAGAAGAGCCATCCCAGATATGAGAGCATTACTCCAAGTTAGGACAAATGAATCCCTTATATCCTTGAAGCAACTGCTCAGGAGTGATGTAGCTACGGCATCTGTACAGCATTCCCAACTTTCGGGAGGCAGCCTTAGCTATGTTAAGGATGTGTGATTTCCATGACATATTGGAGGAAATGGTAAGGCCTAGCATATCTATTTCAAAATTTGGCAGAATGATAGCGTCCTGAAATGTAATTGGTGGGAGATCATCTAATTTAGAAAGTGTAATTGGTAAATACTGAGTTTTATTACTATTAAATTTAACCAAGTTTCTACCTCCCCATTCAGAGATGCTGCACAGATCCGCATTGATAGAAGTAATGATATCAGCACGAGAAAAAGATCTAGTTTGAGAGTTAGGAGGAAGGGGAAAAAGTGAAGAAGAGTGTTATCGCCGCTGGCTTCAGCTACAGTGATAGCGTGTGCTGCCATTAAATCTTTCGACCTGTGACCTCGCCAGATGTAGAAGTGTTTACAGACAAGTCCTGGTTCTGCTAAGTGGACTGTTTTCGGCGGGTGGAGGTGCTGCCCGGTGCTGTGAAGACCAGCCCTCTGCTCGCACTGGTGAACACCGACTCACAATCCTGTCAGAGAATTTGTGCTGAGACAATTTACGCAGTACTGTACTGTTGTCTCTTGGAACACCATACTGATCTGCATTGACCCGCACTTGTAAGTGCATCCTAAGTGATGACATACCCCTCAGTACTAAAACATTTTTGACTAATTACGCCTACTAGTTTCTGCCTTATCTGGAGTAATAAGACAACGCAGAATGAAGCGTAGCTAAGATTAATAGAGTTATGAACTTTGTGTAATGTCGCTATGTTTAATAAATAGCAATTAAGATAAAATTGTGTGAGACTAACTAATTATGTATCAGATGGATCACCATGTAATATTATGAACGCCTCTTCCTCTGCAGGTTTTGACCACATCAATAAATACTGAATGCGTCAAAAGGCGGGTTTCAATCATTCCCTTCGACTTGCCCATCACCGGAACGTCCTTAACCAAAGCGTTTACAAAGAGTGAAGAGTAGAATCATCAGTGTAAGAATGGATAGAATTAGTTGTAGTGTGAAGTATTGAAGTATATTCCTTCCATCTCCTTCAGGATCTGTGGCAATAACGAACTCCATGTATTAATCAAAAGCAAATTAGACTTTGCATGAAGACACCGAGGCAAGGATCTCAGTACAAGAGAAGGTAGGTGCCAGCACACACGGGATGAGCTAGTGCCTTTCATCAAATTTCTCAAAGGTTTATATGATAATTAATTTTCTCAGTACTAGACCCAAGAACACGTATGACTCAGGGTGCGACTCCAAGTTCACAGGGAGGAGCGTCGTCTAAATAGTTCCACCGTCACTAGATGTTCACTCACCACAAGGACTACAAAGGCCAGCCTAGGCTTTGTTTTCTTTTTAACACCAAAAAGTCTGCTCTTTCATCTTATTAAGTAGTAGGAACCTCAACTGGTGTTAGCCCGAGTCGGGTATATGGTTTCGCAGTAACATTTTATAAAATCCAACTAAAAAGCCCTGTCCATTAAATTTACGGATGACTCAAAAGTGACTGTAAATTGCTATCCCAAGCTAGTTTGATCCACAGAATAGTTAACACCTTTAAGTTTAGTATTTATAGGAAACCTACTAATGTGTGTTCATATATTCATTATTATTCTGCCTACCATAATAAAGTCAAACAATCAGTATTCTCATCAATGTTTTTTACGTGCTCTACGAATATACAGTCCGGAATTCATTGATGAGAAATTTGAATATATCTATAATATTGTATTGAACTTGAAGTACCCTAGATCTTTTATAGACAAATGCCTTAACAAGGCTACGCAATCCTTTTATAGAACTGATCATAAACCTCCTCATGGCAAAAAGAATCTCTTGGTTTTGACATTTAACGAAAATTTGTCTCAAGTTCCTCTTCAACTAAAAACCTGGAACGTAAATGTAGCTTTTAGTAATTCTTACGCTGTAAAGAAAATGCTAATTAAGAATTCTTCAAACAATGCAGGTGGTTGCAATTACAAGGTTACATGGAAAGAGTGTAATATACTTTATTTGGAGTAAACGGGCAAAGCTCTTGTAACTGGACTCAAACAGCATAAATACAGTGTTAGGACAGGCCAGGAATCCAATTCATTTGTTCATTCATATGAAAGATATTAATCATCGCATAGTGTCATAGACTAACCGAATGCCTCTCAATCTTACATTATAATTCAATTGTCAGTCAGTAGGAACATTATAGAATTTAGTCTCATCAAAAATACCAAATCTGTCGACATGAAATTGAGCAGTGGCATCTCGGTCAGAGGCGGGGGAGATAAAGGTGAACAAACGCCATAATGCTGGCCTTGAACACACGCAACCTAAGTGTTAGTTGACATAGAGAACATCAGTTTCCAGTAATAAACATCATATCTTCTCGTGTGGTGGAACAGTTAAATGAAACTCCTAGACGGGGGCAAGGTCTCTAGAAGAGGTCATCCCACACCTGACCCAAAATGCGACCCAGTTCGCGCATGACGTCACTGAGAGGAGAGGTCGAGAGACCGCCCCCTCAGTTGGCTGCAGCCATTACTGTGAAAACTGGTGTCCTCTGTCACATAATGCCCTCTAATTGTGTAGTGTTTGGGTGTAATTCTTTGTTCAAACGAGAGAGAAATATACACTTCATACAATTTCTTAAGATGAAGAACTAAGATAAGGTGGGTTAACCTCTTCAAGAGAAAAGACAACATTAATACTGTTAATGCTCGGACATGCTCGGTGGACATCGAACAGCGTTGCCAGAGGCTGACAAAATTTGCAGTCCATTGTAAAAATAGTTTGATAACTATTGAATATGAGTTTTATATATTTTTTCAAACATTTATAATACATTTAACACAAGTGATTCCTTAATTAATGTCAAAGGCAAATAAATCTCTGCACTCTGGTAGTGTTAAATTGGAAATTCTGTCAGCCTCTGTCAATGTGCTTTCAGGGCACTCCCCCCTACTCCCTCTCCCCCTTCTCCCCACGCCCTCTCCACTCCAAGACCATAAGAATGAATGAAACTTCAGTGGGTCTATTGGCCCATACTAGGCAGCCCCGTTTACACCCAACCCATATCGCTCACTTGTCATGTGAGGTCATAACTTTTGTCACCTCATGTATATAGTATTAATATAATGAAAAGATCATGGAGGAAAGGATCTCCTGTAAGTAACTGTACATATAGTTAAAATTTACCTATCGTAAGCTGCTTTTATCTAAATATATTGCTACAACTGAATTGCATTGCTTGTTTTTTTAAACCGTTCCTTCTCTGGTACTGCACATGCTGGTATATTCTGTATCACCCAACGCACTGATTGGTGTCCTTAGCTAGATATATATGCAAGATTAGACACTCTACTTGTATGAAATTTCTATGTAGAATGCTGAGATAGCAAAGTACAGTACACGGAACCATAACATGTTCTGTTTATAAGGGGTAAGAGGTGGAGGAGAGAGCGCGAGTGTTAGCCTCAAGAGGTCATCAAAGCTCCACCCACCTGAGCACCGGTTGACCCGGTCTTCTATAGACCTTGGACAGGGGTATGCAACTACTGCTCACTCATCTTTACCACACGTACAGTTTGCTGCTCTACAGGGTATCTGTCTACATAGGGGGGGGGGGGTACAGTAAAGTGTAAGGGGAGCCTCTACCTGACCTCCAGTCTTGTCACAGTTATAAATAATAATGTATCTTAAGCCCCTGAAGATTTTTGAACTCTTACAAGAGTTTAGACACTTTTGTATATTATAGCTGGACGGGTTCAAGGTTGTTATATGTGGGAGATACAAGACATGTTTCTCGATTCACTGGTGAAAAGGAAAGCGAACCACATCAACCAACTGCGTGATAGATGAGACGATGTTTCCTTTCCCTGCACTGCGCTCAACAGCCTTCATTTCCCCAATTATAAAGTTAAGTATATCATTATACAACTAGAAGCGTACAAATGACACTCAATAAAGTTCTTAATTTACATAATACTAGCAGAATCGCCGCCCTCCGGCCGGCTCATCCCCTAGGCAACGGTAGGACGCCACCCTCCGGGAGGCTCCACATTGTCTCACTGTTCAGTCCCCAAAACTTCTTCTTCCATCAATAGTTCATTAACGGTGTATGTAAGTTCCACCATCTTTTTCACTACAACGGTACAGCAAAGTATATTTTTTTAGCATTAAACTGTTATTATTTTATTGTCTAATCATCACTACATATAACACCATCCATCATCACTACATATAACACCACCCATCATCACTACATATAACACCACCCATCATCACTACATATAAAAATATCCATCATCACTACATATAAAAATATCCATCATCACTACATATAACACCATCCATCATCACTACATATAACACCACCCATCATCACTACATATAACACCACCCATCATCACTACATATAACACCACCCATCATCACTATATATAACACCACCCATCATCACTACACATAACATCATCCATCAGCTAGAGAAAGAAGTAAGTAGAGAAAACAAAGACAAAGACAACAATTCCCCTTACCATTTCAGATGATCAACACCAACACTGTACTTACCTGGAAAAAAGGAAGAATAATGTCATTATTGCACTGGGTAAACAACTTTATAAATATAAATACCGTATATAGATTGATATAATCCAATTATATATTTATAAAAATATTTATTTTTTATCACGAGATCTCCAATAATAGCTAATCCTGCAAAACCTAACAACAGCAAAGAAGACAATGATGTTCCTTTTTACACCACCCAACTAATATGTTCAGTCAATAAAACATCGTATGAGTTCCGTGGTGGGCGTGTTTAGGAGAGATAGTGTATTAACTCCTTATGTACGGGCTCCCTTCTCTGCTGAATAAAATCTCCAGGTATTAGCCGAATATAATAACAAAAGTGGCATTCCCGTAGTGAAGAGATTAATGTAGGTACGGAAGGGGAGGTGAGTATGGCCTTGAGCAAAGTATAAATAAAGCGAGTCTACCCACGCACATGGCTTATTATGTGACGCCGAGGTGGATATTCTTGCCATATACAGTACAGATAATACCTGATTTTCTCATCCTCTAGCACACTGTATATCAGTTATCCACTGAACTTCTCATGTAATAATTATTTTTTATGATATTCCCATTCTTATTATTAAAAAATATATATATTATTATTACTAACAATCCTCTTTTTCCTCTCTTTATTATCATTAATACCCCTATAATTTTGCTGCCAGTATCAGTGTAAAAGCAATTAAGTAATCATAGGCATATGGGCTAGTTATTTACTAGGGGGGGGGGGCAGAAGAAATACAAGAATTAAATAAAATAAATAAAGAGAATAATAAAAATTTTTAATGATTATAATTATCATCAGTCTCTCTCTCCCCAAACTATTACAGTAAATAAATGAATACAAGTGTATACGTGTAGAGGTTTTCAAGTCATCAATATGGTCACTAAATATATTACAGATGACTAGGCATTACAACAGTTTCGCGAAACAAATAGATTAATAGATACTTGTCTCTCCACATCCGGTTTCCTGGCCGAAAGTTAGACTTTAAGGAATTTAAATTTAAACCTGCCAACGACTCTCAAGTATTGTCCTTCCTCTTGTTGCACTCTATATATTTGCTGCATGCACAATAAAATACACGTGTTTTTTTTGTTTGTCATACTTTGGAAATCGATGAAATCTTAAACTTTATTATGTAGTCTGTAATTTGATAGGCATCCAAATACAGAGCATTTATCAGGCATTGTGATAGGCCTTCGCACCACAACAGCCAGCTCGTAACTCAGATCCCACCCTGGACCAACCACCGAGCTGTCGGCCAGATGACGTCATTCGAGGTGAAGGACGAATTTTCGACTCGAAGTGTTTTGAATTGGTACAATTAGCCTTTGGCCTTGAGAGATGCACCTACAGTATATCTCCTTGCTGACCTATGACGGACTGGCCTTGTCTTCTTTGTGCTTCACCGAGAAGACAAAATCAAAGGAAATATTTTGAATCTCTTCACTTGTCCGGTTCAACTTGAAGTGCATACAAACACTGCAGGCAAGAATCTGTACGATTGCTTTTCAATTCTTTCTTTTTCTTTACTTGGAGAAATGAAAGTTTAGAGTGATGAAGGAGGTTTGTGTCTAAAGTATAGCGGAAAAGATTACAATGGTGATGACTGTGTGCAGGAGTGGAAGGATGAGGTCTTTCCTACGTGTCTCTTCTACATGTCTTGTTTTTTTTTCTTATTCTTTCTTCCTGATTTTTTCTCTTCCTTTAATTTTTTCTATCTCAGTATTTCTCTCTGTTCAAATATATGTTTTCTTTTTTACTCTATTTAATTTCTATTTTGTTTAATTTTTCTATTAATTTATTCTCTCTTCCTTTATAATATTCCATCATTGTATTTACTCTTTATTCCTACTCTCCCTCTCTCTCTCTTTGACCCTTTATCGATTTCTTTCTTTTCCTATAATTAACTTGTTTTGTCACTTCCTCTCGTTTACATACACTGTTCTTAAGTCAAGTAGGAGCGTGACTTCTCAAGAGTCATCAACACTCCAACTACAGCTGATCACGTAGTTAGCAGCAAATGATCTTAGCTTTCCCTTAGACACACTCCTATCGTTTCAAACCCTGACTGACAAATTTTCAGACTCACAACACACTCTCAGACAACATACAGTACATCTCAAAGGCATCATACAACTATCAGGCATCATATAACTGTCAGGCATCATACAACTGTCAGGCGTCATACAACTGTCAGGCGTCATACAACTGTCAGGCATATACATCTGTCAGACATCATATATCTGTCAGACATAATACAACTGGCAAGCATCATGGCAGGCATCATGTGTACTGTATATGGCACCGTAGCGTTAACTGTATCTCTTAGCCTTATCCTCAGCGTTTAAAGACCAGTTCATTCAACTCTCACATTCTCAATTATCTTTCGTGTCCACTCAATCATCATCTCTACTCTACATACTCTATCGACTCGCTTCTAGTGTAGTGTCTCCAGCCTGTATTATTCAGCTCTCACCTGTAACCCGCACCTGTACTTTAGGTTGTCAACATTCCCGAATTTTAGGCAGTTGCGTGTAAATGAAGAAGTGAAGTGCTGTAGTACAGATACTCGTACACACACACACACACACACACACACGCGCGCGCGTGTACGTACGTACATACATAAATATAGTCATTTATTAAGGCTTCACGTTTTATGATACTGTTAACACATGTAAATTACACATTAGTTATCTCCTTTGTATTGTTTTGTTCTGTGTCTCATACGTCAAGAATAATCCTCCCTTGAACTATTGAAGTTTGTTTTAATAAGAATACGCGAATTACAATTAGATATCACGAAACAGATTTGGATTAAGCTTAAGTTTAAATAAACGCCTAATCTTCACTCTCTTTAATTATCATAATACATGTAATAAAAAAAACTAACAAAAAACATTCAATTTACGTTTGGATCATTAGACGTATCTCTTAGAAACACATTAATTTATTTTAATTTTTTTCACTAACTGCATAGATTGTAAATGCAACTTTGGATTCACACATAGTTTAGGAGGTAGACCACCAACATACGTAGTCTCGGTTATAAGTAAAACCGAGAACAACGGTATACATGACACAGGGATTATAATGGTCTATATTAGATTATAAGAAACATCTAAATTAAAGACGCGTGTATTAAGATCAGTACTTATTTCTATGTAGATATTAAACATAGAAACGAAATATCTCCTCTATGATATCCAGGACAGGTTTTTGTGTCAGTAGTGGGTGTTTTTATTATCATTTAAAGAAGATAGTGCAAGGCAGTAATTACAAGTCAGTTTTACATTGAAGCTTGGGTTCAAAATTAGTGTGAATGCATTCAGTAATAAAAGGTGAATTGAGAAGAATGGTGCAATTAGGACTTTTCATACTCATTACGGACCCTGTCTATTATTGAACTACCATTAAACCCCTTGCACACGATCACTTACCCCTTGACTAGAACAACAATTTCTAGGGATTAATTAAGTCATCATATTAAATGGATTAAGACATCGTGCTCAAGGAATTAAGTCATTATATTCATGGGATTAAATCATTGTACTCAATAGGATAATTAACTGTACTCATAAGGAATAGGGTATCACATTCAAGGGTTAAATCATCGTACTCAAGGAATTGAGTCATTGTAATCATGGAGTTAAATCATCGTACTCAATGGTCTAAGATACCTTACTTCATGGGATAATTAATTGTACTAAAAATAATGTTATTGTACTCCAAGAAATTAAGTATATTTTCACTACCATTTTGTTTGGTTATTTTCACATAGTTGGATAAGATGTAAGAAGTGAATTAAAAAAAAAATAACAAGTAACGGATTTTTTACAAACTACATTCGATGTTTTGTGTTTTCAGTAACGCAGATAATAGACACCACGGTAACGTTACCACCAATAATTATAGTACATGCACTGCCTACTAGTAACCGAACGTCTATCATTCCTAAGTTTTGTATTAATTGACTTTGTGTTCCGTGCTTGAAGACCTCAGTTATTGAGGCATTTTACTATTAACAAAACAGTACATAGTTGGTCGTGATAGTAGTAGATGATGATTCCTTATGAATAATCATTAAATAATTGGTTCTCGAAATCTTGGACATATGATACACAAAATAAAATTCTACGTATTCGAAACATACATTAAAAATCCAGGACAAATTTTGCAGTTGTACAACAAACAAAAATAAATTCTGGGACATCCTCTTGAAAACCAAGTCTGTCTTAGAAAATCATACATTTCTGACAACAACCAGTGTGTAGGGATAATAAGATCACCCTGCACTGAGGTATGGATTATAATTCAGATCTTTACTAAACACGCGAGCTTCAACGTTGATCCTGCATTTAGACCAAATCCTCACATTTTAAACAAATCGATAGTTAAATCTGCACCGCAGGCACTGAGTACATGTCAAATCCATGCTAACCGCGAGGATTAACATTCAGAAATTTTATGGCTCCACTAATGGCAGGCTAAATCCTAGCCAGCCTCCCGGATTACCAACCAAACGCCGCTAATTACTGTACGTAGAACGAGGCTAGAGAGAGAGAGTGAGAGAGAGAGAGAGAGAGAGAGAGAGAGAGAGAGAGAGAGAGAGAGAGGAAAAGAAACACAAATTAAATTTATTTCAAAATATTGAAACGTGTGTATAGAATTATTTTTACTGTCATGTTTGTATGCATATTGAAACTTGAATTTCGAAATACTTAAAAAGAAACTCGACATATTATTTATCAATGGTCGACATGAAAGAACATGGAGGCAACTTTCGAGTTTGTTTCTTGGTGCATTTTATGTCCTTGTGAATGGACGAAAGATTTATTTTATGTAAAGTTACAACAATTTCTACTCGATAACAGATTCGGAGGTACACATGAATTATTCTAATATTGGCAGTTGTGAGTCAAATATATAATATGTTCTAGTCTTCACCACGGCTGTTAAGTAGTGCTGGTAAAACCTTTCCCTTTTCCGTCGTATAGTTTCTTTGTGCATGTATTAGAGAAAGAAAATGTGTGTGTGTGTGTGTGTGTGTGTGTATGTGTGTGTGTGTGTGTTTTAGTTGCATGTGTTGCAAAAATAAGATGTAATAACGGAACACTCATGTGGAGGAAAAATTGCATATTTGTGTTATAAAAAGACGGAGGAACGACAGGTATCAACACAGGAGAAGACATACTGAGGTTTGTGTATGTTTACTTCAAGACTTTTTCCGGAAATACACGAGAATGAGCAACGTTCATTATATTCTTTCTCCAACAGTTCTTCAGTTTATCTGGGCTAAAATAACCAACCAATGTCGTCTGCCGGAACACCAAGTGAACCAATGTGTGATGAAGGAGTCAGCACGGTAGATGGGACAGAAAATACGGGGATAATAAAGCAGATGAGCTGCAACAGATGGTAACGCTGTAGCAAGGCGGAGTGGGTCGTTGAGGTGCCCCGAGTGACGGTCGCGACAGCTGCTTCCTCCTACACAATTGCTACAAGACACGAGCCCTTGAGCCAGGCTGGATTTGTTGTGGTGCTTCTGCTGCTACTCTCTCTCTCTCTCTCTCTCTCTCTCTCTCTCTCTCTCTCTCTCTCTCTTTCAGATGTAAGCAGGCACACTCGTATCTGCTAGCGCGCGCGCACACACACACACACACACACCTGTACACTTCACCGCTGCTCTACTATCAATCAACACCATCTAGTCTCCACACCTCCCACACGCCAACAAACTTCATTTCATTTAAATTCTATTTTCTGTGTTAACCTTTAAGAAGTAAGTGGGAGTGAGGTTCATATGCCCCTGTTACCCTTCGTCATCCCACTCACTCCAGGAGGGAGAGTGGGGTTCATATGCCCTTGTTCCCCCTAGTCGTCCCATTCGCTCCAGGATGGAGAGTGGGGTTCATGTGACCTTGTTCCCTCTCGTCGTCCCACTCGCCCCAGGAGCTGGAGAGGGCGAGGCAGCAGAGCAACTTCTACTGTGATGCCACGCACCAGCACACTCACGACTCCTCAACAGGGAACTTGGTGCGTCCCGTCTTCAATAATGGCCTCTGTGACTGTACCTCCAGCCGGCTGTGTATTCCTCTGTGACTGTACCTCCAGCCGGCTGTATGTTCCTCTATGACTGTACCTCCAGCCGGCTGTGTGTTCCTCTACTGTACCTCCAGCCGGCTACCTCCAGCCGGCTGTGTATTCCTGTGACTGTACCTCCAGCCGGCTGTGTGTTCCTCTGTGACTGTACCTCCAGCCGGCTGTATGTTCCTCTATGACTGTACCTCCAGCCGGCTGTGTGTTCCTCTATGACTGTACCTCCAGCCGGCTGTGTATTCCTGTGACTGTACATCCAGCCGGCTGTGTGTTCCTCTATGACTGTACCTCCAGCCGGTTGTGTGTTCCTCTATGACTGTACCTCCAGCCGGCTGTGTGTTCCTCTATGACTGTACCTCCAGCCGGCTGTGTGTTCCTCTATGACTGTACCTCCAGCCGGCTGTGTGTTCCTCTATGACTGTACCTCCAGCCGGCTGTGTGTTCCTCTATGACTGTACCCCCAGCCGGCTGTGTGTTTCTCTATGACTGCACCTCCTGCCGGCTGTGTGTTCCTCTATGACTGTACCTCCAGCCGGCTGTGTGTTCCTCTATGACTGTACCCTCAGCAGGCTGTGTGTTCCTCTGTGTACCTCCAGCCCGGCTGTGTGTTCCTCTATGACTGTACCCTCAGCAGGCTGTGTGTTCCTCTATGACTGTTCCTCCAGCCGGCTGTGTGTTCCTCTATGACTGTACCCCCAGCCGGCTGTGTGTTCCTCTATGTATGTGCCTCCAGCCGGCTGTGTTCCTCTGACTGTACCTCCAGCCGGCTGTGTGTTCCTCTATGACTGTACCCCCAGCCGGCTGTGTGTCCTCCTGTACCTCAGCCGGCTGTGTGTTCCTCGATGACTGTACCTCCAGCCGGCTGTGTGTCCCTCTGTGACTGTACCCCCAGCCGGCTGTGTTCCTCTATGACTGTACCTCCAGCCAGCTGTGTGTTCCTCTATGACTGTACCTCCAGCCGCTGTGTGTTCCTCTGTGACTGTACCTCCAGCCGGCTGTGTGTTCCTCTGTGACCCCCAGCCGGCTGTGTTCTCTATGACTGTACCTCCAGCCGGCTGTGTTCCTCTGTGACTGTACCCCCAGCCGGCTGTGTTCCTCTACTGTACCTCCAGCCGGCTGTGTGTTCCTCGATGACTGTACCTCCAGCCGGCTGTGTGTTCCTGTGACTGTACCCCAGCCGGCTGTGTTCCTCTATGACTGTACCTCCAGCCGGCTGTGTGTTCCTCTCTATGACCAGCCGGTTGTGTGTTCCTCTATGACTGTTCCTCCAGCCGGCTGTGTGTTCCCTCCTGTACCTCCTGCTGGCTGTGTGTTCCTCTATGACTGCACCTCCTGCTCCTCTATGACTGTACCTCCAGCCGGCTGTGTGTTCCTCTATGACTGTTCCTCCAGCCGGCTGTGTGTTCCTCTATGACTGTACCCCAGCCGGCTGTGTATTCCATGACTGTCCTCCATGCCGCCGGCTGTGTGTTCCTCTATGACTGTACCTCCAGCCGGCTGTGTGTTCCTCTATGTGTACCCCCAGCCGGCTGTGTGTTCCTCTATGACTGTACCTCCCAGCCGGCTGTGTGTTCCTGACTGCACCTCCTGCCGTCTGTGTGTTCCTCTATGACTGTACCTCCAGCCGGCTGTGTGTTCCTCGATGACTGTACCTCCAGCCGGCTGTGTTTCCTCTGTGACTGTACCCCAGCCGGCTGTGTTACTCATGACCCTCCAGCCGGCTGTGTGTTCCTCTATGACTGTACCTCCAGCCGGTTGTGTTTTCCTCTATGACTGTTCTCAGCCGGCTGTGTGTTCCTCTATGACTGTACCTCCAGCCGGCTGTGTTCCTCTATGACTGTTCCTCCAGCCGGCTGTGTGTTCCTCTATGACTGTACCTTCAGCCGGCTGTGTGTTCCTCTATGAACCTCCAGCCGGTTGTGTAATGATTTCCTCCAGCCGGCTGTGTGTTCCTCTATGACTGTTCCTCCAGCCGGCTGTGTGTTCCTCTATGACTGTACCTTCAGCCAAAGATGACGTTTGCAAATCGTAATAGATGATCAAGTGAGTGTTTGTGTGTTAAAAAAAAAAAAAAAAAAAAAATATATATATATATATATATATATATATATATATATATATATATATATATATATATATATATATATATATATATATATATATATATATATATATATATATATATATATATATATGTGTGTGTGTGTGTGTGTGTGTGTGTGTATGTGTGTGTGTGTGTGTGTGAATATAATTTATATATATTGACATATATTTATAGAGTAGATAGATAGGTATTTATACTCATTGGTTACCATTAGACATATCCTGTAATGACTATAGATTTATGAAAACAACATCACTGCCAACTAATTGAGTTCACAATGTAATCACACATATACGCGATCACTGTGAAAGTTAGTTCAAAATATTCCACATCTCTAATTTGTGATAAACAAACAAAATAATCAAATGAATATCGATTACATGGCTCATCCAATTAAAATTTAGTACAAAAATTTTAACCACATCTACACCCTCGCGTGATACTTGGTGTTAGAAAAGTTATTTGAGTTTTAAAATGACGTATTGCTTTTGCACCAATCCTTGACATCAAATGTGTACACTTCCTTTTCTTCTATTGTACACCAATTCGCTTGACACCATTTGTACCTTTGATACTGATTCTTTGGATTCCTCAGAATCACCTTGACACTGACACCTTGTCATCGAATCCTCATGCTGGACATGATACATCATTCCTCACTGACTTAAGGCAACACTAAGATATAAACGTGGCAGTTCCTCCCCTCCACCACCCCACTCTTCCTTCCATCTTTCCTGCGACACAGAAAATTCCTCATGTACAGTCGCCGACATAATACTCTCGACACGTCTGTTAGCATTTGAGAAAACACAGAAAATATAAACATACATAAAAATTAAAAATCATGCCTATGAGTAACAATATAATGTGCCTTGCTTTATAGAACACAGGGTAAGAGACTGAAACATTGTGACACGATCTGAATGTTTGTATGAGTACAGTAATGCTACCAGACGTGTTGTAAGTGTTTTGTTGGCGACTGTACATAACTTTGGACGATATTGACAGAAAAAAATAATTATTGAACTCCTGTGAGAACTTCTTATGATATGTTTAAGTCACACCTTTACTTAAAATTCATCAGTATTTGTTGTTTGAGATATTTTATTAGTGAAGATAGTCTACGTAATAACTCCCTAGGCCCTCACATACCTTACTGTAGTGTCACTCTCCCTAATGTCACTCTATGTAGTGTACCTCTCCCAAGCGTCCCTCTCCCGAATGTCTCTCTTTCTAGTGTCCCTCTCCCTAATGTCACTCTATTTGGTGTCCCTCTTTCTAGTGTCCCTCTCCCTAATGTCTCTCTTTCTAGTGTCCCTCTCCCGAATGTCACTCTATTTGGTGTCCCTCTTCCGAGTGTCCCTCTCCCGAATGTCTCTCTTTCTAGTGTCCCTCTCCCGAATGTCACTCTATTTGGTGTCCCTCTTCCTAGTGTCCCTCTCCCGAATGTCACTCTATTTGGAGTCACTCTATTTGGTGTCCCACTTCCTAGTGTCCCTCTTCCTAGTGTCCCTCTTTCTAGTGTCCCTCTCCTAAATGTTCTTCTCCCTAGTGTCCCTCTCCGTAGTGTCCCTCTCCCTAATGTCTCTCTTTATAGTGTCCCTGTCCCTAGTGTCTCTCTTCCTAGTGTCCCTCTTACTAGTGTCCCTCTTCCTAATGTCCCTCTATTTAGTGTCCCTCTTCCTATTGTCCTTCCTCCTAGTGCCTTTCTCCATCGTCTCCCTTTCACAAGATGGCGAAAGAAAACGAGAGATTGTGTTTATATTTGTACCTCCCGACCCCCTCCACCCCTCAGGTTAAGCAGCCAAGGAAGGCCATCATGTCCACACCAGGAAGGAAAAGGCAAGAAGAGAGCTGAGAAAACTATACCGCTTTAAAGCGCTTCCTGAGAAAATAAAACTCCGCCTAGTGACATCATTTATCATACCGATATTAACTTATCCAGCAGTACCTCTTCATACTATGAGCATCACTCAAATATTAAAATTACAGGTGGTCCAAAATGAAGCCCTAAGATTCGTCACAGGTGAAAGATACCCCTTCACCAGAACCACAGCCGAGATACATAGAGACCTGAGAATAAAATCCATCAACCAGCAGCTGCACACCCTGGCCACCAGAGTCTGGCAAAAGAGCAGGAACTACTTCCAAGACTCCCACCAGATAACGACAACAACCATACATGGTTCCCAAAAAGTTACCAAATCTCTAAAGGTCCATTACCACCCCCGATCTATATGGCCAGGCAATAGACAACCTCCCTAGACCAGCATCCGCCAGTAGGGTCGGTGGAATATGAAATAAGGCCCTTAAAACACCCATATATGGGATAGGGTAGGATGTCTAGTGCTTGTACCGACAGACAATAACTAACCCATGCCACCCTAACACACCATTAGCTTAGCTAGGCGGTCAGCCCGCCCTCTCTTACCTCCTCCTAAATTTCTTCAATTTCTGAACTATAACTTCCTTCCCCCCACCTCTAATCTTCTTTCACCTCTCCTTTCTCTACACACACAAAAAAAAAAGAAAGAGAAAAGAAAAAAGGCGTAATTCCATCTTCATCATTCACCTGTCTCTCTGTTACTGACATGGATCACTTAAACTCGTTCATCAACTTTCAGTAAATTCCGTTTATCCATCAACAGAGACAGTCCTGACCAAATGTATCCTTGTGCGGTTATACTGTTTGACTGTTTAACAGAAAGATTAAATCACACACACACACACACACACACACACACACACACAACCGGAATCCTCTCCACCCCCCCATCACAGTGTCGAGGAGTAACAGTGTGTGTATGGAGGGAGGTGTACCTAATTTACCTAACGATCTGTGAAAAGCGATCCCGGACCCGAGTGTAGTGAGTGGTAATGTCCTCTGAGCAGCCAATAACTCGAGCCCCAGGAGGCAGGCCAGGTTATAGGGGAGGGAGAGGGGGAGGAGGAGGAGAAGAGGGAGAAAGAGACAAAGGAAGCTTAAGAATTAATCTCTCTATATAATATACATTCGGTGTGTGTGTGTGTGTGTGTGTGTGTGTGTGTGTGTGTTCCTCAGACATTTCCTCAGCTTTGTAGATAATGAGCTGAAATTTGGTAGAGGGGGGGTGCTGGTTGTACGCTATTATCACAGCAGCCCCTCACAGCCCTTAAGTGACCTTACATCAGCCCATCACAGCCTTTACGTGACCCTACATCAGACCCTCACAGCCCAGACCCTCACAGACCCTACATAAGCCCTTGACCCTACATCAGACCCTCAGTGAGCCCATCACAGACCTTAAGTGGCCCACACAGACCTTAAGTGACCCTACATCAGACCCTCACAGCCCTTAAGTGACCCTACATCAGCCCATCACAGACCTTATGACCCTACATCAGACCCTCACAGCCCTTAAGTGACTCCCACATCAGCCCATCACAGCCCTTAAGTGACCCTACATCAGACCCTCACAGCCCTTAAGTGACCCTACATCAGACCCTCACAGCCCTTAAGTGACCCTACATCAGACCCTCACATCCCTTAAGTGACCCTACATCAGCCCACAGCCCTTAGTGACCCTACATCAGACCCTCACAGCCCTTAAGTGACCCTACATCAGACCCCACAGCCCTTAAGTGACCCTACATCAGACCCCCACAGCCCTTAAGTGACCCTACATCAACCCCTTACAGCCCTTAAGTGACCCTACATCAGCCCCTCGCAGCCTTTTTGAACATAAGACTAAGTCGTTACTGAATTTTGAGGAACTTGGTGATTAGTGTAAGGGTTATGAGAGGTGAGGGGTGGGAGATAAAAATGACCTTACGAAAGGAGAGGAGGAATATGATGATGATGATGATGATAATGATGATGATGATGATGATGAGGATGTTGATGATGATGATGATGACGATGATAACGTGGGGGGAGGTCTGTGTTATAGTTAATATATCACTTCAATTAATCCAGCCTGGAAGAGAAAAAAATTGAGAGAAGGAATAGTTGAGGATGATGGGATGTAGGGGAATATTGAAGAGGAAGAGGAAGAGGAAGAGGAGGAGGAGGAAAAGGAGAATGAAGGAGAGAAGGAGAAAGAGGAAGAGGGGGAAGAAGAGTAGAAGGAGGAGACGGAGGAAGAAAGAGGAGACGAGGAAGATTAGAAAGAGGGGAAGAGGAAGGCCGACTAACAGGAAATGAGAGTAGAACATAGCAATATTAAAGTGAAGTGAAAATAGTGTTAAGAAAACGGTACTAAATTACACACTTATGATAATGTGAATAATGGCTGAACAAAAACAAACTATAGAATGGAGGTAAAAGCAAAGGATAAGATAAAATACAAAGGAAAGAAAAAATAAACATTACGATAAATGAGAACAAGTAAAACAGGGGAAAGAAAAGAACAGTGATAAAAGGTACAATAGGGTAAAGAATAACATAAGTGGAGAGAGAGAGAGAGGGAGAGAGAGAGAGAGAGAGGATCAGTACAGGACTTACAAATGTATTTAGTAAGACGAAAAAAAGGCGTCAGTGAGTTAAATCAGGGCGCCACCGACCCAGACTTATTGACCAACACTCGTGCACCACACAAGTCATATTGCACACATAGTCGATTTGACCATGACATTGACCTGTGACCTTAAGTATAATCTTGACCTATGACCTTAAGTATAATCTTGACCTGTGACCCGGACCTATGACTTTGTATGTGACCATGATCTGTGACCTTGACCTATAACCTTGACCTATGACCTTGACCTATGACCTTGAACTGTGACCTTCTCGACCAACACAACACAAATGCAAATTTCCCACAACTGTCAGACAGGGTTATACACACAGAGAGAAATACAGACAAACACATAGACGGAGTGACTGTAAGACTAACTATAGGGTAAAGGTTAATGAAGACAGACGCTGACAGACAGAGATTAAGGAACTCCAAAGTGGTACTCGACAAGAGCAGACATTGTCGGCAGTAATTATCTACCCTGAATAAATTAAAAGAACAACTGGTTTTTTTTTAAATAGAACATAAAGGAAAAATATTCTTGCTGTAGATATTAACATTTAGTATTCTAAGATAAGCCAATAACACGTTGAGATTATTCACGTATATGTTGTCATAATCTATAGAGGTTCAGCCAGGAGAAAAATATATTCCTGGATTCATACACAAACACGTGGACTATTTAACTACTATAGCGATCCCATCTTCGGCTGAATGATAAAAGAAAAAAGACGACAATGAAAGACAAAGAGAGAGAGAGAAAAGAAATCTAAAAAGAAAGGTAAGGAGCTAAACGGAAGTCAGGTAATGGGAGGGGGAAACACTTTACAGAAGAAAGAATCGAAGAAAATGGAGAAGAGGGAGTAAGAGAGGAAGGAAGGAGAGTAGAGAGAAAAGACAAAGGAGAAAGCGGAAAGGGAGAAGTGAGAGGAAGAGAGGGAGGGGAGGAGGGGGGAAAATGGTAAGCGTGGTGAGGGATAGAGAGAAGGAGAGAAAGGAGGAGAGGTGAAGTAAATGAGGAGGAGAGGATGGAAGAGGAAGAGCAGGAAGAACAGGAGGAGGAATGACAATAGTAAAGGAAGAGGGAGAAGGAGGGACGAGGTGGAAGAAGGGGGAGAAGGAAATGTATGGGGGAAGGAAGGGAGGAGGATCAGGACAAGATGGATGAGGTGGAGGGAGTTAGGAGGAGAAGGAGGAATGGGGCAGTAGAGAGAGCCACCATCGCGGGGAAACAGGAATATTAGCCAGTTTACGACTTTATTGAAAAATTAATGAGATTTAGATTGCGAATCCAAAAGCTGCCAGCGAGTCCGACTCTTCCCAGTAAAATTTTGAATCCAAAATTCCAGTTCACTTTCATACGCATTATTCAGCATTAAGTTTTTATACAAACGGAATTTCAATGACCACTGAATATCAGAAGAAGCAAATTTGATTTTCTATGATACATATAATATCATTAAATCCACTCTGCCAGCACTGAAGTTAAAAGAAAAAACGTGAATTTAGTGAGAGAAATGTCAGAAAAATAGTAGATCGACTAGTAATATACATTTGTGTTATGCAGTGCAGTATTGAGTGATAACTTGAAGCTACCTAACATGCGATCATTAACCTTTCATCTTTACCTACAACATTTTGGAACCAACCTTGTTACACTGCAGAGAAGTGACATTCTAGAGACGAACAGACAAACACTGGATGGAACGATATGTCATGTACTAATATTAAACACAGATTATACGTAGTAAAGCCAATAACTGACTCATTTAAGTGCCGATTAGTATCATACAAACGGAGGAAGATCACATCACGACTGAAGACCTGGACAGACAGTCAAACACCTTCCTTCAAGAATACTTCCGAGTGACATAAATTGTTACCAACACCAACTACGTTCAATGTTGCTTATATTAGATTTGATTTGTCAGACCAACACAACCGATTGATAAAAGCGTCGGAATTATTATATGACTCATTTCTATCCCCCAGTCCTCCCTCGAAATAAAAGCTTGACTTTTTTTCAACAATAGTGTCATAATGAATTTTTATCAACCAGTATAGAAAATAGATACTGTTCTCCTTTTTCCTGTGGATTTATTTATCAGATTTACTCTTTTGGGGGATTATTGAGTTTAAGGGACATGTAAAACTAAGATGTTATGAATCTAAAGAAATATATCTCCCTTTCCGTTTCTGAGTTGGCAACATTGATACAGATTCTCATTGTGTCCCATGATCGATCTGTTTTATGTTAAAGGACAAAAGGCTTAGAATTTAAATAAATGTTTTTGCTTTTGATGTATAGCGACGAAGACTTGTGTTGTGACGTAGAAAGAAGAAGTAGCTCGCTCGTATAGACTAGAAATTTTGCACTGGTGACACAACAAAGAACTATTGAGTAGAAACAAAATTAATACGGACGAAAAAGTAAAAATGGCGGTGGATATGTAAAGCCATAGAATTAGGGATGAAGGGATAACGGTAACGATATTAACGAGTAAAATTGAGGGAAGGAAAGCTAGGGGAAGGCAGAGACTGGAAAGGGTGAAGGGAATTTACAGCATGGGTCCCCGGGGAGATACAAAATCTAGGAATGCTGGGAAGGACAACCCGAAAACATTTGGAGTTGAGGGCTATGGTCGACAACCCTCAGACACAAGAATGGCAGCTTTATTTACTGATATAGACAGGTCTGGTGAGTTTATATTGTGTATGAATGGGGATATACATATTTTTTTTTTGTACAGTCGCAGACCTAAGAATTATTTTAGTTTTCCTGTGAAGCAAGTGTTCTAATGATTAACAAGAATTATAGTATTGTTGGAACAAACTGTACGATAATTTAATAATATATTGAATATATTGTTTATCTTTGGAGTGTGTATGAAGAGACTGTGATTTGAAGCCTGGATATTCTTACTGGCTTAGATGATGAGGGAGAGACTATCCAGAAGCAGTAGCAAGTAAACATTCCCTTCAAGAGCTGGCTTAACACTGATTAAACTACAGTAAAAACTGAATTACATGAAAGAGAGGAAACAAATATAATTTCAGACAAATATTTTGTATGAGACTTAACTAAATTCGGACCCGGGTAATAACCAAACTAAACCTAACCTAACCTAACCAAACTAAACCTAACCGAACTAACCAAATCTATTCTCACTTCGACTAACCTAATTTAACTCATTATAATCTACCCCTAAACAAACCTCACCTTTTCCTATCCCCAAATCTAACCTAACCTAACCAAACCTAACCTAACCTAACCTACAACTAACCAAACTTCAAATCTAATCTTACCTATCATTTACAAGTCCTAGTCAAACCTACCCCAAACGCCTAACCCAACCAAACCTACTATTGATCTAATACCTAAAGAAATCTAGTTAAAGCTAACTTGTTCTAACTTAACCTAAACTAAACTACCCTGACATAAGCTAACCTAACCCTAATCTACTCTATCCTACACTAACCCTAAGCTAACCTACCCTAACCCTATCCTAACCCTAACATAACGTACCCTACCCCGTAAACTAACCTTACGAGCCCTAGATAAACCTTGGCGTAGTCCACCGAAACACCCAGAACTATGGAATGGCCTCATGACGTGGGTGTTGGTTGGCCTCCTGACGTGGGTGTTGGTTGGCCTCCTGACGTGAGTGTTGGGTGGCCTCATGACGTGAGTGTTGGGTGGCCTCATGACGTGGGAGTTCGTGGGAGTTCGGTGGCCTCATGACGTGAGTGTTGGGTGGCCTCATGGCGTGAGTGTTGGGTGGCCTCATGACGTGAGTGTTGGGTGGCCTCATGACGTGAGTGTTGGGTGGCCTCATGACGTGGGAGTTCGTGGGAGTTCGGTGGCCGCCTGATGTTGGTGTTGGGTGGCCTCATGACGTGAGTGCTGGGTGGCCTCATGGCGTGGGAGTTCGGTGGCCTCATGATGTTGGAGTTGAGTGGCCTCATGATGTTAGTGTTGTGTGGCCTCATGATGCTGTGGCCTCATGATGTTGGTGGTGGGTGGCCTCATGATGTTGGTGATGGGTGGCCTCATGACGTGAGTGTTGGGTGGCCACATGATTTTGGTGTAAGGTGGCCTCATGACGTCGGTGTTGGGTGGCCTCTGACGTGGTTGTTGGATGGTGTCATGACGTTGATGTTGGATGGCCTCATGATGTGGGTGTTGAGTGGCCTCATGACATAGGTGTTGGGTGGCCTCATGATGTGTGTGTTGGGTGGCCTCATGACGTAAGTGTTGGTTGGGTGGCCTCCTGAGGTGGATGTTGGATTGGCCTCATGACGTAGAGTTGGGTGGCCTCATGACTTGGATGTTGGGTGGCCACATAACTTGTCTATTGGGTGGCTTCACGAGACAACAGCCTCACAAACAAACAAAAAATGATGAAAGAGAACATTTATTCATATACTGTATATGTGGCACCCCACATTTACCACCATGATAAACTATCCAAATTTATTCTGACCCAAACTGAGTCAAGATAAAAAAAAAAAAAAAAAAAATATTACCATAAACATAAATACTATATAAATATTATATAAACCAACCAACTAAAAGGTCTTTATATTCCCGTCCTATACTGCTGGGTGTAATTACTGCAAACAACAATCACCTCTGAGCTTAATTAAAAAGAAACAAACTTCGGATTTTTTTCTGTTTTTGTTGTCTTATGCTCAGTGTACCCGCCAGGTCAGCGTATAAACACTAGTGAGAACTCCAATGACCTCAGGCAAATGTATTAAAAAATAAATAAATAAATACGGAGAATGAAAAACCCCCGCAAGAAAAGTCCTAATTGAACGGCGTTGTCTCTCGGCTGTGACTTTTACCCTTCAGGAGTTTGGGAAGTTAGTTTGTGGTCGTAGTTAGGAAGGCAGTTTGTGGTCGTAGTTAGGAAGGCAGTTTGTGGTCGTAGTTAGGAAGGCAGTTTGTGGTCGTAGTTAGAAAGGCACATTATAAGAAAACTCGAGGGGTGGTAGGGGTATGGTGGAGGGGTGAGAAGGGGCAGAAAGGGGAAAATGGGGGGAAGGAGGGGAGAGGAGGATGACGAGGGAGAACAAGGGGTGGAAAAGGGAAAGGAGGATAGGCGGAGGGGGGTAGGGGAGAATGGGATGTCAAAGGAGGAGAATAGGTGACGAAGGGGGGGAGAAGAGGGTTTTCGGAGGGGAGAAGAGGGAAATGGGAGGAGGGGAGAAGAGGGGTGATAGAGGGAGAGAAGAGGGGGAAGGGGGAGGGATTTATTTCTCTCGTTTATGAGGAAAATTTATACAGTAATTATGATTGGATTTAAAAGATATTCTCCCTTTTTATGCATTACTCTAGGATAAAAAGTATAGAGACGCTGCCAGAGAGAGAGAGAGAGAGAGAGAGAGAGAGAGAGAGAGAGAGAGAGAGAGAGAGAGAGAGAGAGAGAGAGAGGATTGCTTTGGGGAGTTAGGCACGGAAGAGGGGAGAGAGAATGTGGGGTGAGTGTGGTTTTGGGGTGAGGAGGAGGTTAGGGGTGAGGGGGGGCAGGAGGTGAGGGGGGGAGGTTAGGGGGTGAGAGGGAGGTTATGGGGTGAGTGTGGTTGTGGGGGTGGGGGTGAGGTTATGAGGGGGGGGTGAGGGGGAGGTTGTAAGGGGTGAGGGGAGGTTATAAGCAGGGGTGAGGGGGGAAGGTTATGGGGGGTGAGGGGGAGCAGGTGGGGTGAGTGTGGTTGTGGGGGTGAGGGTGAGGTTATGGGGGTGAGGGGGAGGTTATGAGGTGAGGTATGGGGGGAGGTGAGGGGGGAGGTTATGGGTGAGGGGAGGTTATGGGGGAGGGGGGGGAGGTTATGGGGTGAGGGGAGGCAGGGTGAGGGGAAGGTTATCAGGTGAGGGGGAGGATAAGAGGGGTGAGGAGGGGTGAGGTTTAGGGTGAATGGGGAGGTTGATGGGGTGAGGGGTGGGTTATGGGGGGGTGAGGGGGGGGGTTATGGGGTGAGGGGAAGGTTATGGGGGGTGAGGGGGGAGGTTATGGGGGTGAGGGGGAGGTTTATGGGGTGAGGATGAGGTTATGGGGTGAGGGGGGAGGTTGGGGGTGAATGTGGAGGTTATGGGGTGAGGGGAGGGCAAGAGGGCTGGGTGGGGGTGGGGTGAGGTTATGGGGTTGGTGGGTGAGGGGTTAGGGGTGAGGAGGGGGTGAGGGGGGTTATGGGGGTGAGGCAGAGGTTATGGGGTGAGGGGAGGTTATGGGGTGAGGGGGAGGTTATGGGGTGAGGGGAGGTTGGTGGGGTGAGGGGGGTTATGGGGTGAGGGGAGTGGCAGGGGGTGAGGGGGGAGGCTGGTGGGGTGAGGATGAGGTTATGGGGTGAGGGGGAGGTTATGGGTGAGTGTGGTTTTGGGGGAGGGGGGGAGGGGGGGGGAGGTTATGGGGTGAGGGGGGAGGTTATGAGGGGGGGGGTTATGGGGTGAGGTTATGGGGTGGGTGAGGAGGGGTGAGGGGGGGGGTTAAGGGGTGAGGGGGGGGTTATGGGGTGAGGCGGAGGTCAGGGGTGAGGGGGAGGTTATGGGGTGAGGGGGGAGGTTAGGGGGTGAGGGGGGAGATTATGGGGTGAGGGGTGAGGTTAAGTGGGGTGAGGTGAGGTTATGGGGTGAGGCGGGAGGTTAAGGGGTGAGGGGGGAAGGGGGGTGAGGGGAGGTTAAGCAGGGGTGAGGGTGAGGTTATGGGGTGAGGATGAGGTTAAGGGATGTGGGGAGGTTATGGGGGTGTGGGTGAGGTTATGGGGGTGAGGGGTGAGGTTATGAGGTGAGGCGGGAGGTTAAGGGTGAGGGGGATGGGGGGTTAGGGGGGGTGATGGGGGGTGGGGGGAGGTTATGGGAGGTGGAGGGATGAGGTTATGGGGGAGGAAGGGAGGGGAGGTTATGGGGTGAGGGGGAGGTTATGGGGGGAGGTGTATGGGGTGATGGAGGGCAGGGGTGAGGGGAGGTTATGGGGTGAGGGGAGGTTATGGGGTGAGGGGAGGCAGGGGTGAGTGTGGTTGTGGGGTGAGAGGGAAAGGGGGGTGAGGGGTGAGGTTAAGGGTAAGGGGGAGGTTATGGGGTGAGGGGAAGGAGGGTGAGGGGGGAGGTTATGAGGGGGGGTGAGGGGAAGGTTAGGGGTGGGGGAGGTTATGAGGGAAGGCAGGGGTGAGGGTGAGGGTTAGGTTGTGAATGCTGTGTTAGTGAATGCTGGTGAGAGTCAAAGACCGTGTGTGAGAGTGAGATGGTAGAAGAAAAATATAAGCTTTTGGATAAAGAAATAAAGCTCTCTTGGTGTAAGAGAGAGAGAGATGAGAGAGAGAGAGAGAGAGAGAGAGGAGAGAGAGAGAGAGAGAGAGAGAGAGAGAGAGAGAGAGAGAGATAATTGCGATAACAAAAGACGTAGGTTATAAATGATGATAACAGGGAGGTAAGACAGGTCTGATAAGGTGGAGTGTATAATGAATAGATGGATGAAAAGAGAATACGAGGATAGGGTAATAAAGAAAGGAAGAGGAGGAGGAGAGAAGAAGGGGGTGGAAGAGGGGTGTTAGATGAGAAGAATGCGGAGGAGGAAGAGGCAGTGCTAAAAAAGGCGAATACGGAGGATAAGGGGGAGAGAAGAACTAGGTGGAAGGGGCAGTGCTAGACGAGGAGGAGGAAGAGGAGGCGGAGAAGGAGAGGAAATAAAAAAAGTGGATATGGAGACGAGGGAAAGGAACAGAAAAGGAGAGAGAACCACAATATATATAAGGGAAAGAACATGGAGATAAGGAAAGCCTAAGTAAGGGAGGAAACAGGGAGGAAAAAGGGAGCATCAATGCTGGGAGAACGGAGACATGGAGGGAGATCCACATTAAGGGAGAGTACAGTGAGAGAGGAAGAACGTATTGGGGCAAACAAGAGGGAGAAGAATTTTAATGAGAGTGAAAAATCTAGAGAGGGAGAACGTTAATGAGGGAGAGAACAATGAGAGAGGGAGAACGTTAATGAGGGAGAGAACAATGAGAGAGGGAGAACGTTAATGAGGGAGAGAACAATGAGAGAGGGAGAACGTTAATGAGGGAGAGAACAATGAGAGAGGGAGAACGTTGATCAAGAAGAGAAAGGGGAGGCTGAATGTTCATAAGGAAGAGAAGAGGGAGGGTGAGCGTTAATGAAGAAGAGAGGAAGGAAGTAGAGATTCATTAAGGGAGATAATAGGGAGGAAGAAAATCAGTAAGGGAGGGAGGGAGAGCATCGGTAATGGTGGGAAGGAGAGCGTCGATAAGGAAGGAAGGGAGGGGGGAGGGAGATCATCAAGTGAAGGAAAGCAGGGAGGAAGGGAGAGAGGGAGGGGAGGGAGGGAGGGAGGGAGGGGAGGGAGGGAGGGAGGGAGGTAGAACGTAAGTAAGGGGAGGTAGGGAGAGCATCATAAGGGAGGCAGAGCATCAAAGGAGGAAGGGGAGGAGGACCTTACGGAGAAGTCAGCAGAATGGTTAACACTGTGCCATAGTGTAATGGTACACCCATAGAGTGAGGGAAGACAAATGTGGGGCTGTGAGGGGATTATAAGGATCCTTGTGGGTTATAGGGGTCTGGAGGATTATAAGAGCCTGGGGTTATGTGGGCTGTGGGAGGAATATAAGGAGCCTTGGGGTTATGTGGGGCTGTGAGGAATATAAGAGCCTTGTAGGGTTATGTGGGGCTGTGAGGGAATATAAGGAGCCTTGGGGTTATGACAGGAGGGAATATAAGGAGCCTTGTGGTTATGTGGGGCTGTGAGGAATATAAGGAGCCTTGGGGTTATGTGGGCGGTGAGGGGGAATATATGAGCCTAGGGTTAGTGTGGGGCTGTGAGGGAATATAAGTGAGCCTTGTGGGGTTATGGGGGCTGTGAGGGAATATAAGGAGCCTTGAGGGTTATGACAGAGAATATAAGGAGCCTTGTGGGTTATGTGGGGCTGTGAGGGAATATAAGGAGCCTTGTGGGGTTATGGGCAGAGGGAATATAAGGAGCCTTGTGGGTTATGGGCTGTGAGGGAATATAAGGAGCCTTGTGGGTTATGTGGGGCTGTGAGGGAATATAAGAGCCTTGGGGTTATGTGGGGCGGTGAGGGAATATAAGGAGCCTTGTGGGTTATGTGGGCTGTGAGGAATATAAGGAGCCTTGTGGGTTGGTGTGGGCGGGGGAATATAAGGAGCCTTTGGGTTATGTGGGGCTGTGAGGGAATATATGATCTTGGGGTTATAGGGGTTGTGAAGGAATATAAGGAGCCTATTGGGTTAAGTGGGCTGTGAGGGAATATAAGGAACCTTGTGGGTAGGGGGCTGTGAGGAATATAAGGAGCCTTGTGGGTTATGTGGGGCTGTGGAATATAAGGAACTTGTGGGTTAGTGTGGGGCGGTGAGGGAATATAAGGAGCCTTGGGGGTTATGGGGACGGCGGAGGGAATATAAGGAACCTTGTGGGTTATGTGGGACTGTGAGGGAATATAAGGAGCCTTGTGGGTTGGGGGTGAAGGAATTTAAGGAACTTGTTGTTGTGTGGGGCTGTGAGGAAATATAAGGAACCTTGTGGGTTATGTGGGGCTGTGAAGGAATATAAGAACCTTGTGGGGTTATGTGGGGGCTGTGAGGGAATATAAGGAACCTGTGGGGTTATGTGGGGCCTGTGAAGGAATATAAGGAACCTTGTGGGTGGGGCTGTGAGGGAATATCAGGAACTGTGGGGTTATGAGGGGCTGTGAAGGGAATATGGGTATATAAGGAGCCTTGAGTGGGTTATGAAATGCATGTGAGAAGGTATGAGGAAAGTATGTTAGGTTGGGTGATTTTATGGGGGCTACTTAGGTGAATCTGAGAGACAGGGAGAGGGATGTATCACGCTTTGGGAATGAGGAGCCATAGATTGAAAACGAAAGACTGGGAGTGGATTATGACAGTATGAGGGAATACACATCGTTATAAGGGAATAGAGACAGAAATATGTGCGTTTTAAGGAAACATGAGAGATAGTCAGAAGAAAATGAGAGGCTGTTGGGAGCTGAAAAAAACAACAACTGAGGTCATTTGATTGGATGGTGGGGGGAATACGAAGGGGTCTGAAGGAAAATATTAGGGGAATGATATAATTATAATAGTGAGGGGCATTTTTGGGATGTGAGCGAAAACTGTGAGGTTGTGAATTAATTTGAGGGGTTGTGATGGAAATATGAGGAGCTGTATAATATGAGGGGTTGTAATGGAAATATGAGGAACTGTATAATATGAGGGGTTGTAATGGAAATATGAGGAACTGTATAATATGAGGGGTTGTAATGGAAATATGAGGAACTGTATAATATGAGGGGTTGTAATGGGAAATATGAGGAACTGTATAATATGAGGGGTTGTAATGGAAATATGAGGAACTGTATATGAGGGGTTGTAATGGAAATATGAGGAACTGTATAATATGAGGGGTTGTAAGAAATATGAGTAACTGTATAATATGAGGGGTTGTAATGGAAATATGAGGAACTTGCTCGACACCTTGCTCCACATACTACACCCTGTTTGGACACCTTGACGACACACTACACCCTTGCTCGGGACACACTAAAACCTTGCTCGACACACTAAACCCTGCTCAGACATTTGCTCGACACACTAAACCCTTGCTCGACACCTTGCTCGACACACTACACCCTTTGTCTACACCTTTGCTCGGTCACACTACACCCTTTGTCATGGACACTTACTGACACACTATAATTTGCTGGACAGCCTTGCTCGACAAATTACCCTTGCTCGGACACAAAAGGACGACACAACACCCTGTTTCGACAGCCTTGCTCGACAAACTACACCCTTGCTCGACACACGTTGATCGACACACTACACCCTTTGCTCGACACACTATACCCTTGCTCGACACCTTGCTCGACACACCCTTGCTCGACACCTTTGCTCGACACACTACACCCTTGCTCTACACCTTTGCTCGGTACACTCCCTTGCTCGACACCTTTGCTCGACACACTACATGTTGCTCGACACCGTTGCTCGAGACACCACACCCTTGCTCGACCACTACACCCTTTGACACACCTATACCCTTGCTCGACACCTTGCTCGGCACACTACACCCTTTGCTCGACAGCCTTGCTTGACAAACTACACTTTGCTCGACACAGTTGATCGACACACTACCCTTGCTCGACAGCCTTGCTCGAACACCCTTGCTCGACACAGTTGATCGACACACTACACCCTTGCTCGACACACTATACCTGCTCGACACCTTTGCTCGACACACTACACCCTTGCTCGACACACTATACCTTGCTCGACACACTATACCCTTGCGACACCTTCGGCACATACACTTCGACAGCCTTGCCGACAAACTACACCCTTTGCTCGACACAGTTGATCGACACACTACACCCTTTGCTCGACAGCCTTGCTCGACAACTACACCCTTGCTGACACAGTTGATCGACACACTACACCCTTTGCTCGACACACTATACCCTTGCTCGACACCTTTGCTCGACACACTACACCCTTTGCTCGCACACATACCCTTGCTCGACACACTATACCCTTGTTCGACACCTTGCTCGCACACTACCCTTGCTCGACAGCCTTGCTCGACAAACTACACCCTTGCTCGACAAACTACACCTTGCTCGACACAGTTGATCGACACACTACACTTGCTCGACAGCCTTGTTTCGACAAGTTGATCGACACACTACACCCTTGCTCGACACACTATACTTGCTCGACACCTTTGCTCGACACACTACACCCTGCTCAACACTTTCAAACAAAAACAAACACGTTTTCAATACTTTTTACACCTCTGGGCGTCTTTGTTCACTCCCAGGATCCTCTCATCCCCCTCCTCACTAGGTTGTGAGGTTGTGCTGCTCTCCTTATTTTTTATTTCTTTAATTATAATTATAAACGTCTCTCTCTCTTACACACACACACACACACACAGACTAATAAGAATCATGTGAATATTTTCCACTTTCAACTGAACATTATAACATGAAGTACCTCTATGTCTCGTCTCAGTTCAGGCGTCAACCTACCGTTGTCCTGTTCATCTGCCCTCATGCTCCCCCTTCACACACACATCTTACTTTCTTCTCGGTCTTCTTTTTCTCTCTTCCCTTCTTTGACTTCAACTTTCCTCGTATATCTTTCTTTCTTTCTTTCTTTCTTTCTTTCTTACTTTCTTTTCTATGTTAGCTCTCTCTTTGACTCTTCTCCCTATGTATTGTTAGTCTCTAATCCTCCTCCTTCAGTTCTCTCTCTTTCTTCATTTTTCCACTATTCTCCTCTACCTTTGCTATTTCTCCTTACGTGGGTCTTCCCTATTTTGAATCTTTCTACTCTTCCCTACCCTGGCATTGACGTGTCTCTGCTCTCTCTACGCCTCATCATTTACCATTCTTCCTCTCCCCTTTTCTACTCCCCATCATTTACCATTCTCCCTTTCCCTCATTCTACCCGGCAAAGGTTTTCGTATTTTCTTTGCGTCTCGTCTTGATACGTGGAGACGCCCACCGCCAGGGCAAGAAAGACACGACTTGTCTTATATTTTTATTTCCTCACGGGAGATTTAGCACGACCTCACCTCCAGGGGTCTTTTTTCCTTTCTGGTAGCGTCAAGTAAATGGTCGAAGATACACCGACAGAAATTATGTATATCCAAATTTTACGCGATTTCGAGTAAAGTATGTCAAAGGGGACTATGATACACGGGGACTACGACAAAGAGGGACTATCCCTAGAGGGGGATTATGGCACAGAGGGACTATAACACAGCAGGACTATGCCACAGGGGGACTATGACACAGGGGGACTATGACACCGGGGGACTATGACACATGTGGACTATGATACAGGGGAACTATTACATAAGGGGATTATGACATAAAGGAACTATGGCACAGGGGACTTTGATACAGAGGTTCTATGACATAGGGGGACTAAGACAGAGGGGGAATATGACACAGGGGACTACGATTTAGGGGGACTATGATACAAGGAATCAATGACACAAAGGGACTAAGTCATAGACGGATTATGACACAGAGCGACTATGGCACAGAGGGACTATGACACAGGGGAACTATGACACAGGGAAACAATGACACAGAGGGACTATGACACAAAGGGACTATGATACAGAGGGTCTATGACACAGAGGGACTATGACACACAGGGACTATGACACAGAGGGGAATATTACATAAAGAGACGATGACATGAAGGAACTATGGCCCATGGGGACTCTGACACAGGGGGACTATGTTATAAAGGGACTATGACATAAAGGGACTATGGCAGAGGGGACTATGACACAGAGGGACTATGACACAGAGGGACTATGACACAGAGGGACTATGGCACATAGACACTATGGCACAGAGGGACTATGACACAGAGGAACTATAACACAGTGGGACTATGACATAGAGGGACTATGAGACAGAGGGACTATGACACAGAGTTAGTATGACACAGGGGGCTATTACACAGGGAAACTATGACACAAGGGACTATGACACAGAGGAACTATGACAAAGAGGGACCATGACACAGAGGGGCTATTACACAAGGAAACTGTGACACAAGGGACTATGACACAGAGGGACTATGACATAGGGGAACTATGACACAGAGGGACTATGACAAATAGGGACTATGACGCAAAGGGACTATGACACAGAGGGACTATGACACATAGGGACTATGGCACAGAGGGACTATGACACAGAGGAACTATAGCACAGTGGGACTATGACACAGAGGGAGTATGACACAAAAGAGCTATTACACAGAGAAACTATGACACAAGGGAATATGACATAGGGGAACTTTGACACAGAGGGACTATGACACAGGGGATTAATACACAGGGGGACTATGACACAGGGGATTAATACACAGGGGGAATAAGACACAGGGGGACTATGACACAGAGGGACTATGACAAAAAGGGACTATGACTCAGACTATGACTCTTTACCATAGTCCCTCTGTGTCATAATCCACATGTGTCATAGTCCCTCTGTGTCATAGTCCCTCTTTGCCAAAGAGGGATTATGACACAGAGGGTAGTTGACATAAGGGAACTATAATAAACGGGACTAGGACACAGGGAGACTATAACAAAGAGGGACTATGACACAGATTGACTATGACACAGAGGGACTATGACACAAGGAGACTATGACACAGAGAGACTATGACACAGGGGAACTATGACACAGAGGGACTTGACATAAGGGAACTATGGCACAGAGGGACTTGACATAGGGGGACTATGACACAGAGGGACTATAACAAAGAATGACTATGACACAGAGGGACTTGACACAGGGGGACTATGTGACAGAGGGACTTAGACACAGAGGGACATAGACACAGAGGGATTATGACACTGAGGGACTAAGGCACAGAGGGATTATGACACAGAGGAGTATGACACAAGGGGACTATGACACAGAGGGACTATGACACAAAGGTATTATGACACAAAGGGACTTTGAAAATATCTGGTTAGTACAACTTTTAAAAGCGTTTTTTAGTACAATGTGAAGAAGGCTTAAAATTGATTGCCACGCTGATATACATCTTCAGGAGATGAAAGAAACAGGTCTCTCAGAATACGCGTTTCAGTATTTACGTAAAGTCTTTTGGAAGAGAATCAAGTGAGAAATGGCTTTCAAGATTTGCCACCTTACACAGCAGCAAATGTTTCTCTAAAATTATTTAATGTTACTTATAAAATGTCTTTGATTTCCCAAACTTCAGGTTTAAACTTATTTGACTAAGTAATGAAAAGTCTACACTATCAGTCTCCGCTGCATCGATAATTCTTCCTTGGGTAAAGGTGCGGAATATTTGACCCAGCAACGAGTTTTTATCTCGTTGCATATACCACAGTGCTCGGAGACACATACCACAGTGCTCGGAGACACATACCACAGTGCTCAAAGACACATACCACACATACCAGTGCTCAAAGACACATACCACAGTGCTCAAAGACACATACCACACATACCAGTGCAAAGACATACCACAGTGCCCAAAGACACATACTCACAGTGCCTGAGACATACCTACAGTGTCTGGAGACACATACCACATATACCAGTGCTCAAAGACACATACCACAGTGCCTGGAGACATACTACAGTGCCTGGAGACACATACTCCACAGTGCTCAAAGACACATACCACACATACCAGTGCTCAAAGACACATACCACAGTGACTAAAGACACATACTCACAGTGCTCAAAGACATAAATACCACAGTGCTCAAAGACACATACACCACAGTGCTCAAAGACACATACCACAGTGCCCAAAGACACATACCACACATACTAGTGCTCAAAGACATAACACAGTGCCTAAAGACACATACCACAGTGCTCTAAAGACACATACCAGTGCTCAAAGACACATACCACAGTGCTCAAAGACACATAAAATTACAGTGCTCAAAGACACATACCACAGTGCTCAAAGACACATACCCACAGTGCTGCCTAAAGACACATACCCACAGTGCTCAAAGACACATACCCACACATACCACAGTGCCTGGAGACAGCACAAAGACACATAACACACATACCACAGTTGCTGGAGACACATACCACACATACCAGTGCTCAAAGACACATACAGTGCTCAAAGACACATACCACACATACCACAGTGCTCGGAGACACATACCACAGTGCTCAAAGACACATACCACATATAACACAGTGCTCAAAGACACATACCACACATACCACAGTGCTCTGGAGACACATACCACAGTGCTCAAAGACACATAACACACATACCACAGTGCTCAAAGACACATACCACAGTGTTCAAAGACACATACCACACATACCACAGTGTTCAAAGACACAAACCACACATACCACAGTGCTCAGAGACACATACCACAGTGTTCAAAGACACATACCACACATACCACAGTGCTCAGAGACACATACCACAGTGCTCAGAGACACATACCAGCTCCCACACTGTTTCTTGTGTACCGAAAGCTTTGTCTACAGTGTACTGTATCCACATTACACTATGGGAGACATTTTCACTTATGACAAATTAGTTGCTTTAGAAAAAAAACAGTATTAAATGAATTTATGTAAAATTAATCCTCAAAATTCATAAAAAAAACGAGTGTAAAATAATTTATGCCCCCCCCCCAAAATAAAATATATTAATCCAGAATAAAAATAACTAAATTTTCGAGGTAAATAATAATCAAATAATACGTAAAATGAATTTCTTGCTGAACAAACGTAAATATATTTTTGTCACATCTTGTAAATCTTCAGAAAGTTGTGCAAGAGTAATAAAGGTTTGTTCTCGTTGAAAAGAAAACTTAAATTCCTGCTGTTTTTACACAACCAAGGTTCAACCGCCACACACAATCTGAACCACAAACCTCTTCTTCTGTCGATGTATTTCACTCAGGAATTGACAATGGATTTTGTGGTTTATAAATTTAGTGTAGTTTGATAATTATTGTTATTATTATTATTATTATTATTATTATTATTATTATTATTATTATTATTATTATTATTATTATTATTATTATTATTATTATTATTATTATTATTATTTTTGTTGTTGTTACTGCTGTTAATATTATTATTATTGTTGTTATTGCTCATATTATTATTATCATTATTATTATTATTATTATTATTAAACATATTCACTTGTTGAGTTAACTGGCTTTGCTTGTGTGAAGGGAAAGGTGACAGTGTACGGCAATTGGCTGGGCTACCGGCACCTCCCTAACAAATTGCAGCTGTTTGTCTTCAAAACTGTGGAAATGTATCAGGAACAAACACACGCGTACACACACACACACACACACACACACACACACAGAATGTACAGTCTCGTTCAAGATTCTTCGAACAATGCTGGAGACAGCTGGCAACTCAAGGCCGTTTGTTTACTATAGTCCGTATTAAAAATGTTGAATGAATTTAAAAGTGATCGGTGATTGGTTACTTAGTTCCCCGTTGCATAATTACTGGTTGGGCTTTGTTGTTTCGTATTATATATTATACTACGTACTATAGTAAACAAACGGCCTTGAGTTGCCAGCCGTCTCCAGGACTGTTCGAAGAATCTTGAACGAGACTGTACATTCTGTGTGTGTGTGTGTGTGAGGGGCGGTATTTTAATTGCTTCAAATAGTATTGATGTGATGTTAGCTGCGTCCTGCTTAATATTTAGCGCAGTGGTAATAGCAGTCGGTAGCCGGATGGTGGGAATGGTGGCGGTGGTGGATGGTGCTGTACCAGATGGCATGGTGGTGGGTGGTGTTGTAGGTGTGTGGATGGTGCTGTACTGTAGATGGTGATGGTGGTGGGTGGTGATGTAGGTGGTGGTGGATGGTGCTGTAGATGCAATGGTGGTGGTGGATGGTGCTGTATATGGTGATGGTGGATAGTGCTGTATATGGTGATGGTGGATAGTGCTGTAGATGGTGATGGTGGATAGTGCTTGTAGATGATATGGTGCTGGTGGATAGTGCTGTATATGGTGATGGTGATAGTGCTGTAGATGGTGATGGTGGATAGTGCTGTAGATGGTGATGGTGGATGGTGCTGTGGATGATGTGGTGCTGGTGGATGGTGCTGTATGGTGCTGGTGGATGGTGCTGTGTAATTGGTGGTGGTTAGTGTTATAGATGGTGATGAGTGGATGGTGCTGTGTAGATGATAATGATGCTGGTGGATAGTGCTGTATATAGTGATGGTGGATAGTGTTGTAGATGGTGATGGTGGATGGTGCTGTAGATGATAATGATGCTGGTGGATAGTGTTGTAGATGGGGATGGTGGTGGATAGTGCTATAGGTAATGGTGGTGTGATAGTGTTGGTGAATGGTGCTGGTTGAGACAGGATATGGTGATGGAGGTACATGAACTAAATGCTTATATCGTACTTATTAATCAACTCTTGTATATAATAAACCTCGCCTGTAGATAGTTGTTCGTGCGCTGTTTACGTCAAGAACTCTCAACCAACTCACCAAAGCCGCCAAACTCTCCTTAAAACATTGTTAATTATCACAATTTTGTTAACTTTTTTTAGATTCTGTCTTTTGTTTACGTATAAGGACCAGGAGTGTATTCTTAATTTCAATAATACGCCCTTTTTATCTCATGTTTCTCGTACAATATCTAATCTACATACTTTTGTTTACTTATTTTTAAATTATGAATCAGTATTTAGAATTTGGTTCTTTTTCTTATAACTCTTTGACGCCATGTACTTTTGTTGGTGCTGCTTTTCCTGGGAGTTTTGTGCCAAGTCACGTAAATGACCCGGAACTTTTGATGTACGTATGTGGTGTGTAAATGATTATATGTTAAAAGAGTACTGTAATTGTTAGATAAAGTGATGGTGTCAGCTCCTGGAAATATTGCAAAAATATATTTTTACAATAGGAATGTGGATTGGACGGGAACATATGACGTGGGACGATGTGACGACGAAATATGTGATTGACGGTAAAATGTGTGGCTCTGTGTATTAATGAACAAAATGTTTGTGTTAGTGATGGAATAAATTGTAAGTAAAATTATATATAAAATAACAATAAATGGCCAATTATTTTATATAGTTTATACTGCGGTGTAATGTTTCTGATATGAACTTGTTTAACTTAAAATATCAAATATTTCAGTAATTCGGCATAAGACGAAATTGGAGTGAATTATGGTTGTTGTAATGGACAAAATTTGTTTAAAGTAAATAATTTGATGTTTTTATGGTAACACTTTACGTAAAGTTATTTACAGTATGTAGTCACATGAGGCAGAACAAAATATTTAGTAGAGATGCTGGCTCAAAGGTTAAGGTGATTTTATGAGTTTTGCCAATCCTAAGTGAACTAATCTAATGACCACTTAATTCTGAACAATCAAGTAAAATTATAGTGAATAAATGAAAATTATCCTTCCAGGTTGGATAGACATTTTGTTCCTGCCAACCAGTGAATTGGAGCTGCTGAGGACATCGTCGGGTTGAATAAGACGTTACTTGGTAATGCGTTAGATTGAATTATTGGTTGACTTTTTCATCACCAGGTTGGAATTGCAGGTTGGCTTGGGCATCCACTGATTGGAGATCCTATTGAACAACTAAGGTCTAATAAAGCATTACGCTAAAACAAACTCACCTCCAGGACAGTATTTAAGGAGAGTATGGTTATTTTTATAGGGTTTTTATGTGTCGATATTCTCCTAAATATCTTAATTTGGTATTGTTCTAGCCAAGGTGAACTTTTGAGTATTGGTTTTTATACTGTGTGTTGGGAGTGGAAGATAAATACAGGGCGTGTTGATATTCTAATGTGGATTAATGTTTTGTTTTTAAATATAATAACTTTAGTTTTGTATTTAATGATGGATCAGTTTTTTATATTTCGTGTGATGAGATTTTGTAATTAATTAACATTGTATATAGTTAAGTTACCAACAGATTCTTATGCCTTGTTAAATTATATTTAGTTAATTTTGATATCTTCTTGAATTTAAAAAATTGTTATTAATTATATAATATACTACGTATAATAAGTTTATGATTGTTGCTTTTTGTTATATTTTATTGATCAATATTGTAATATAATATAATAAACATCTGGTCTTTCATAATATTTTTTCGGAATTGTATTACCACTAATACAGGTGCACAACGTTTATTATGCAAAGCATGATATTTTGCGTTATTAAGTATGAGATAGCAGATGTTATAGATGTTTGCAATTGTGTGATAGTAGGCAAAACAGTATGATGGTTTGTAATTTATATGGAAATGTGCAGGGTGATAGTTCGTCATCATTGTGTTGGTAGTTCACAAGATGTATGATTGTTCGCAGATAGTTCAACATGGGCGTAGTTCACAAACAAGTATGATAGTTTTAAAAATGGTATATAGTAAGACAATATTATAGTTCGGCAAGACAGGCAGATCACATCAATATATAATTTTGAGGATCCATATGGTCAAATTGAATGTTTCTTTTATTGAAATGGTTATCTTGATATTATTTAAAGTTCTATTTGGAATAATTATTGGATATAGTGATGCAGTACTGTTTTTATTCTGCAGAAGTTTTTTTTCCGAAGTTTTGGTGAAAGTTAAACAACGAGCTATATTTGATTTATTTTGCGAGGAAAGTTAACACTCTTTAAAAACTGCTATCAGCTCTGGTACTGAACAATGCTATAACAACTACACTTTGTGGAATTAAGTAGGTATTGAACTGCACAGATGCCGTATCAGTTTTATTAATAGCACCAGTTCGATGAGTTTGCCATAGTTCAGAGAGCGGTTGTACCTGTACTGATTCGTTCGCCCGCTTTACGTTATGTTTTCTGGTCAGTCGGTTGTTTACGGTAATAAACGTATTTTGACAGAATATTTTTGTCGCCCAAAATATGCGAAGAGATTTTTTGAC